>NC_134910.1:24041267-24058767 GCF_041734735.1 Babylonia areolata | reverse complement strand
CCACACACAAAACACTCCCCCCCCCCTCTACCCCAACCCACCCCTCCTCCATTCACAACCCCTTTCCCATCACCCCACTCTGTGTCCCCCATTACCCCCCCAACACTTCCCCTGTTTCTCTCTCCAACTCTTCTACCCTCCCCCCCCCTCCTCCCAACCATTCTCCGACAGCCACCCCCCTCCCCCTCCCCCTCCTCTCAACATCGTGTCAGGCGTGTCACCTGTGCAGCGAGAGAGAGCTGGAGGTGTTGGGGGGTTGGGAGGGTGAGGGCGGGGGGGGGGGGGGCATGGAGCGGGAGGGGGTGGGGCGGGTAAGGGAGTCAGTGGCCTAACTGCACACACACACACACACACACACACACAGAGGCACACACACAGACACAGACACACACACAGAGGCACAGACACAGGCAGGGGCAAGAGAGAAAGAGAGAGAGACAGAGACAGAGAGGGAGAGAGAGGAAAAAGAGAGAGAGGCAAGACAGACAGAGGGAGGGAGAGAGGGAGAGACAGACAGACACAGAGAGGAAAAAGAGAGACAGACAGAGAGAAAGACAGACAAGACAGACAGAAAGAGGGAGAGAGAGGGAGAGACAGAGAGAAAGACAGACAAGACAGACAGAGAGGGAGAGACTGACAGAGAGAGGGAGAGAGAGAGAGGGAGAGACTGACAGAGAGAAAGACAGACATGACAGACAGAAAGAGAGAGAGACAGAGAGAGACACAGAGAAAGACAGACAAGACAGACAGAAAGAGAGAGAGAGAGAGAGAGAGAGAGAGGGAGAGACTGACAGACACAGAGAGGAAAAAGAGAGACAGACAGAGAGAAAGACAGACATGACAGACAGAAAGAGAGAGAGAGGGAGGGAGAGACAGAGAGAAAGACAGACAAGACAGACAGAGAGAGGGAGAGAGAGAGAGGGAGAGACTGACAGAGAGAGGGAGAGAGACAGACAGAGGGAGAAAGAGAAAGAGAAAGAGACAGAGACAGACTGACAAGCAGAGAAGATTTTTTCCCCCTATTGTTCACAGTTTCGGTTGGTTTGGGTTTTTCTGTTTTTGTTTTTTTTGGGTTTTTATGTGTTTTTTTAACTCCCCCATCACCCCCATTTCTTCCTGAACTTCTCCATGCACTCACTCACATGTCACGTGCCCGCCTTCTAAATATAGATATGTTAATGAGCACCCTTCCCTTTTCTCGCGTCCTTCCTGGTGTTTTAATCTGATTCAACAATGACTGATACAGACGACATTTATGAAGGAACAAGATGGATCAAAGTGGAGGACTGGTACATGATAAATTAATGTGGAGGGCTGGTGTGAATGAACATGATAAATGAACATGGAGGACCAGTGTGAATGAACATGATAAATTAATGTGGAGGAATGGTGTGAATGAACATGATAAATTAATGTGGAGGAATGGTGTGAATGAACATGATAAATTAATGTGGAGGACTGGCGTGAATGAACATGATGAATTAATGTGGAGGACTGGTGTGAATGAACATGATAAATGAACATGGAGGACCGGTGTGAATGAACATGATAAATTAATGTGGAGGAATGGTGTGAATGAACATGATAAATGAACATGGAGGACCGGTGTGAATGAACATGATAAATGAACATGGAGGACTGGTGTGAATGAACATGATAAATTAATGTGGAGGACTGGTGTGAATGAACATGATAAATTAATGTGGAGGAATGGTGTGAATGAACATGGAGGACTTGTGCGAATGAACATGGGGGACCGGTGTGAATGAACATGATAAATGAACATGGAGGACCGGTGTGAATGAACATGATAAATGAACATGGAGGACCGGTGTGAATGAACATGATAAATTAATGTGGAGGACCGGTGTGAATGAACATGATAAATTAATGTGGAGGACTGGTGCGAATAAACATGATAAATTAATGTGGAGGAATGGTGTGAATGAACATGATAAATTAATGTGGAGGACTGGTGCGAATGAACATGATAAATTAATGTGGAGGAATGGTGTGAATGAACATGATAAATTAATGTGGAGGACTGGTGTGAATGAACATGATAAATTAATGTGGAGGAATGGTGTGAATGAACATGATAAATGAACATGGAGGACCGGTGTGAATGAACATGATAAATGAACATGGAGGACCGGTGTGAATGAACATGATAAATGAATGTGGAGGACTGGTGCGAATGAACATGATAAATGAACATGGAGGACTGGTGTGAATGAACATGATAAATGAACATGGAGGACCGGTGTGAATGAACATGATAAATGAACATGGAGGACCGGTGTGAATGAACATGATAAATTAACATGGAGGACTGGTGCGAATGAACATGATAAATGAACATGGAGGACTGGTGTGAATGAACATGATAAATTAACGTGGAGGACCGGTGTGAATGAACATGATAAATGAACATGGAGGACTGGTGTGAATGAACATGATAAATTAATGTGGAGGACTGGTGTGAATGAACATGATAAATTAATGTGGAGGAATGGTGTGAATGAACATGGAGGACCGGTGTGAATGAACATGATAAATGAACATGGAGGACTGGTGTGAATGAACATGATAAATTAACGTGGAGGACTGGTGCGAATGAACATGATAAATGAACATGGAGGACTGGTGTGAATGAACATGATAAATTAATGTGGAGGACTGGTGTGAACGGACATGATAAATTAATGTGGAGGACTGGTGTGAATGAACATGATAAATGAACATGGAGGACTGGTGTGAATGAACATGATAAATGAACATGGAGGACTGGTGTGAATGAACATGATAAATTAATGTGGGTGAGACGCAGGAGTCAGATTTTGAGTACAAATAAGTGGCACCTTATATGCCGAAAAATTACAGCACTACACACAAACACACAACAAACACACACACACAACAGACACAAACATGACACACATACAGAGGTGACACACACGAACACAGGTGACACACACACACACACACACACAACTGAACAAGCACGCACACATACACAGACACACACACACACAGCACCTAGGCGACAGTGAGTCACACCGAACAACTTCCCACCACGCGGACTTCCCACCATTACACAGGCCCTACCATTTGACACTTTTTCCTTCCCGCACACAACCAAACCACAGGCGCATGCCAGCACACACTCTTCCCCTTCCTATCACACCAACACCACCACAGGCGCCTACTATCAAAATGAGGAGTTGGTATTTTCCTCCCAGTTTGGTTATATATACTTGCAATGTCAAAATGATGCAAACCAGGCTATTCTCTTTGCACTTCTCGGCCAAAATTTATCGCGGCAACTCGGTGGTACGACATCTCGCCATTAGACCGCCGTCTGCTAGCCAATGAAATGCCGTTTCCGGTAGGAGTTTTTCTTCCGTCAAACACAAACCCACAGGCGCCAGCCATCACACACTTTGTCCTTCCCTTACACACCAACCCACAGGCACTTTCCACCATACCCTTTTTCCACTTCCCACACACACCACCACCACCACAAAACTGACACAGTACAGACACACTACAGTGAACTGGCACACTACAGTCAACACTAGAGACACCACAGTACTGACACACTACAGTCAACACTAGAGACACCACAGTACTGACACACTACAGTCAACACTAGAGACACCACAGTACTGACACACTACAGTACTGACACACTACAGTCAACAGTAGAGACACCACAGTACTGACACACCACAGTACTGACACACTACAGTACTGACACACTACAGTACAGACACACTACAGTCTACAGTACTGCCACACTACAGTACAAACTACAGTCTACAGTACAGACACACTACAGTACTGCCACACTACAGTCTACAGTACAGACACACCACAGTACAGACACACCACAGTACAGACACACTACAGTACTGACACACTACAGTACAGACACACCACAGTACAGACACACTACAGTACAGACACACTACAGTCTACAGTACAGACACACTACAGTACAGACACACTACAGTACAGACACACCACAGTACTGACACACCACAGTACAGACACTACAGTACAGACACCACAGTACAGACACACTACTGACACACCACAGTACAGACACTACAGTACAGACACCACAGTACAGACACACTACTGACACACCACACTACAGTCTACAGTACTGCCACACTACAGTACAAACTACAGTCTACAGTACAGACACACTACAGTCCACAGTACAGACACACTACAGTCTACAGTACAGACACACTACCGTCTACAGTACTGACACACTACAGTACAGACACTACAGTCTACAGTACAGACACACTACAGTACTGCCACACTACAGTCTACAGTACAGACACACTACAGTACTGACACACTACAGTCTACAGTACAGACACACCACAGTACAGACACACCACAGTACAGACACACTACAGTACTGACACACTACAGTACACAGTACAGACACACCACAGTACAGACACACTACAGTACAGACACTACAGTACAGACACACTACAGTCCACAGTACAGACACACCACAGTACAGACACACTACAGTCCACAGTACAGACACACTACAGTACAGACACACTACAGTCCACAGTACAGACACACCACAGTACAGACACACTACAGTCCACAGTACAGACACACTACAGTCCACAGTACAGACACCACAGTACAGACACACTACAGTACAGACACCACAGTACAGACACACTACAGTACAGACACACTACAGTACAGACACACCACAGTACAGACACACCACAGTACAGACACCACAGTACAGACACACTACAGTCCACAGTACAGACACACTACAGTACAGACACTACAGTACAGACACACTACAGTACAGACACACCACAGTACAGACACACTACAGTACAGACACCACAGTACAGACACACCACAGTACAGACACCACAGTACAGACACACTACAGTACAGACACACCACAGTACAGACACCACAGTACAGACACACTACAGTACAGACACCACAGTACAGACACACTACAGTATAGACACCACAGTACAGACACACTACAGTACAGACACCACAGTACAGACACACCACAGTACAGACACACTACTGACACACCACAGTACAGACACACTACTGACACACCTACAGTACAGACACCACAGTACAGACACACCACAGTACAGACACACTACTGACACACTACAGTACAGACACACTACAGTACAGACACAGACACACCACAGTACAGACACACCACAGTACAGACACACTACTGACACACCACAGTACAGACACACTACAGTACAGACACCACAGTACAGACACTACAGTACTGACACCACAGTACAGACACACCACAGTACTGACACACTACAGTACAGACACACTACAGTACAGACACCACAGTACAGACACACTACAGTACTGACACCACAGTACAGACACACCACAGTACTGACACACCACAGTACTGACACACCACAGTACAGACACTACACTACTGACACACCACAGTACAGACACACTACAGTATAGACACCACAGTACAGACACACTACAGTACAGACACCACAGTACAGACACACTACAGTATAGACACCACAGTACAGACACTACAGTACAGACACACTACAGTACAGACACACTACAGTCTACAGTACAGACACCACAGTACAGACACACCACAGTACAGACACACCACAGTACAGACACACTACTGACACACCACAGTACAGACACACCACAGTACAGACACAGACACACCACAGTACAGACACACTACTGACACACCACAGTACAGACACACTACAGTACAGACACAGACACACCACAGTACAGACACACTACTGACACACCACAGTACAGACACACCACAGTACAGACACACTACAGTACAGACACACTACAGTACAGACACAGACACACCACAGTACAGACACACTACTGACACACCACAGTACAGACACACTACAGTACAGACACAGACACACCACAGTACAGACACACCACAGTACAGACACACCACAATCCACAGTACAGACACACCACAGTACAGACACACCACAGTACAGACACACTACAGACACACCACAGTACAGACACACTACAGTCCACAGTACAGACACACCACAGTACAGACACACCACAGTACAGACACTACAGTACAGACACACCACAGTCCACAGTACAGACACACCACAGTACAGACACACCACAGTACAGACACACTACAGTACTGACACACCACAGTACTGACACACCACAGTACTGACACCACAGTACAGACACACCACAGTACTGACACACTACAGTACTGACACACTACAGTACAGACACTACAGTCTACAGTACAGACACACTACAGTACTGACACACTACAGTACTGACACACTACAGTCCACAGTACAGACACACCACAGTACAGACACACTACAGTACAGACACACCACAGTACAGACACACCACAGTACTGACACACCACAGTACAGACACACTACAGTACAGACACAGACACACCACAGTACAGACACACCACAGTACAGACACACCACAATCCACAGTACAGACACACCACAGTACAGACACACTACAGACACACCACAGTACAGACACACAACAGTACAGACACACCACAGTCCACAGTACAGACACACCACAGTACTGACACACCACAGTACAGACACACTACAGTACAGACACAGACACACCACAGTACAGACACACCACAGTACAGACACACCACAATCCACAGTACAGACACACCACAGTACAGACACACTACAGACACACCACAGTACAGACACACAACAGTACTGACACACCACAGTCCACAGTACAGACACACCACAGTACTGACACACCACAGTACAGACACTACAGTACAGACACACCACAGTCCACAGTACAGACACACCACAGTACAGACACACCACAGTACTGACACACCACAATACTGACACACTACAGTACTGACATACAGTACAGACACAACAGTCTACAGTACAGACACTACAGTACAGACACACTACAGACCACAGTACAGACACACTACATACCACAGTACAGACACACTACAGTACAGACACACTACATACCACAGTACAGACACACTACATACCACAGTACAGACATGACACAGCACAGACACACTACAGACCACAGTACAGACACACTACAGACCACAGTACATACACACCACAGTCCACAGTACAGACATGACAATACAGACACACTACAGACCACAGTACAGACATGAAAGTACAAATACACTACAGTCCAGAGTACATATACACTACAGACCACAGTACAGACATGACAATACAGACACACTACAGACTACAGTACAGACACACTACAGACTACAATACAGACACACTACAGACCACAGACATGACAATACAGACACACTACAGACTACAGTACAGACACACTACAGACCACAGACATGACAATACAGACACACTACAGACCACAGTACAGACATGAAAGTACAAATACACTACAGTCCAGAGTACATATACACTACAGACCACAGTACAGACATGAAAGTACAAATACACTACAGACCACAGTACAGATACATTACAGTCCAGGGTACAGACATGACACAGTACAGACACTACAGTACATAGTACAGAGATGACACAGTACAGATACACTACAATCCACAGTACAGATGCACTACAGTCCACAGTACAGACACACTACAGTCCAGAGTACAGATACACAACAGTTCACAGTACAGTACAGACATGACACAGTACAGATAGTCTACAGTACAGATGCACTACCGTCTACAGTGCAGACTGCCGAAACACACGGCACAGTACAGACTGAACTGTGTGGAACCAATCCCCCCCCCCCCCCCCCCCCCACCACACCTCTCCGTTCCTCCCCCACCCCACTCCCCACCTCACTGGTTCTGTGCTCCCACCCCCCTCCCTTGCCCCCTCCACCCTCACCACTCTCACCCTGTTCTTCCCCTTACCCAAATGCTGCCCCCCCCCCCCCCCCCACCCCACCCCCACACTCTCACCAGTGCTTGTTAAGAACGGAGGAGGAGGAGGGGGAGAGACGGCAGCTGACAGCCCACCAGAAGCAATCAATACCAAGACTGGATTCTCACCTCACCCGCCCCCCTCCCCCCCCCCCCTTCCACACCCCTCTCCCACACACACACACACATACATAGGACTCTCACCCCCCCCCTCCCCATTCCACATCCCTCTCCCCCCCCACACACACACATAGAACTCTCACCCCCCCTACCCCCATTCCACATCCCTCTCCCCCCCCCACACACACACATAGAACTCTCACCCCCCCCCCCCATTCCACATCCCTCTCCCACCCACACACACACATAGAACTCTCCCCCCCCCATTCCACATCCCTCTCTCCCTCACACACACACACACACACACACGACTCTCACCCTCCCTCCCCCCCATTCCACATCCCTCTTCCCTCACACACACACACACACACACAGATTCTCACCCTCCCTCCCCCCATTCCACATCCCTCACACACACACACACACACACACATAGAACTCTCACCCCCCCTCCCCCCATTCCACATCCCTCTCTCCCTCACACACACACACACACACACACACACACGACTCTCACCCTCCCTCCCCTCCATTCCACCTCCCTCTTCCCTCACACACACACACACACATAGGACTCTCACCCCCCCTCCCCCCATTCCACATCCCTCTCTCTCCCTCACACACACACACACACACACACACTCTCACCCTCCCTCCCCCAATTCCACATCCCTCACACACACACACACACAGGACTCTCACCCCCCCTTCCCCCATTCCACATCCCTCTCTCCCTCACACACACACACACACACCACAAGCATGACTCTTACACAACTCCAGTCACACTCACACACATTATATACAAACACACAGCTGTAGACACACACATACACACACACACACACCACTGACACAAACATATTCACACACACACAATCAGTATCAGTATCAGTTGCTCAAGGAGGCGTCACAGCGTTCGGTCAAATCCATATACGCTACACCACATCTGCCAAGCAGATGCCTGACCAGCAGCGTAACCCAACGCGCTTTGTCAGGCCTTGAGAAAAAAACAACAACAACAAAAACAAACACAGTGACACACATTCACCACACACACACCAGTGTTTCTGTTGGTTTTTCTGTACTTTATATATATAATCGTAATAATGTGCATGTGATTGCATGAAAGCAAAGTGGAGTCGAACGATTTCTTGCATTTATGCCATACACACATTTTGATTTTTGATAGACTTACACATCAGCTTAGGTGCTTTTCATACCTCAGAAACAAATATTTCAAGACATTTTCAACCAAAGAAACACTGACACATTCACCAGTCAAATATCATGAATTGGTCTCCGAAAGTTGGTCAACACCGGATCACAAAATATTCCGTCTCCAAGATATTCCATGCACAGAAATCACAGCGACAGTCATGAAAATAAAGTTCAAATCGTATTTCTTCAAATTCTGTTGCAAGAAAAGTGCCGATAGATTTCTCTTGAAGTCTTATGCCAGAAGATAGTATTTAAACAAAGTTCATTTCCACGTTTGCATGACCTTTACCCCACTTTCACCGTTTCGTTAGAGTAAGTGACGACCGAGATATGGTTGAGTGTGCTGACAGTACTTATTCGTTCATTCTCCAGAACAAAAGGTCTGAGGGGGGGGGGGGGGGGGGGGGGGGGGGGGTTGGGGGGGGGCCACCCTATCACTTCATCTTCCTTTCTGTTTTTCTCTCAAGGTTAGGTTTGAATGCTTAAAATAGGGCAGGTCATGAAGCGCTAAAAATAGGGCAGGTCATGAAGTGCTAAAAATAGGACAGGTGATGAAGCGCTAAAAAACTGGGCAGGTGATGAAGTGCTAAAAATTGGACAGGTGATGAAGTGCTAAAAGTAGGACAGGTCATGAAGAGTTAAAAATAGGGCAGGTGATGAAGTGCTAAAAATAGGAAAGGTGATGAAGCGCTAAAAATAGGGCAGGTCATAAAGCGCTAAAAATAGGACAGGTCATGAAGCCCTAAAAATAGGACAGGTGATGAAGTGCTAAAAATAGGACAGGTCATAAAGCGCTAAAAATAGGACTGGTCATGAAGCGCTAAAAATAGGACAGGTCATGAAGTGCTAAAAATAGGGGATGGGCAGTTCATGAAGCGCTAAAAATAGGCCAGGTGAGACAGGTGGTGTGAGGAAGAGCAGGTTTTGCGTGCGTGCGCGTGCATCAGGCAGTATTGATTCAGGCTATCCCCCATCCTTGTGGCACTGAGTCAGATTCTATAAATAGCTGGGTTGGCCCTTATTATTTATAATAACGGTCACATGCCACACACACACATACACACACACAAACATGCACAAATACACACAAAGATGTCTGTACATGTGCACTCACACACATACAAACGCACAGATGCATACTGTTTACACACACACACACACAGAGAAGCAAGCGCACACACATACACATACACACACACACACAAACACACACACACACACACGCAAATTCACACTCTGAATATATAATACATTATGATTCCAAATGTCTCTCAATCATTTTCCAAACTCACCATTCACCAACTTAAAAACAAGTCACAAAGTGACAGGATAAAACAGTCTCAAAGTGACAGGATAAAACAGTCTCACAAAGTGACAGGATAAAACAACAGTCTCAAAGTGACAGGATAAAACAACAGTCTCAAAGTGACAGGATAAAAACAGTCTACAAAGTGGATAGGATAAAACAAACTGTCTCAAAAGTGACAGGATAAAACACAGTCTCAAAGTGACGGATAAAACTGTCTCAAAGTGACAGGATAAAACACAGTTCACAATGTGACAGGATAAAAAACAACAATCTCACAAAGGACAGGGATTAAACAGTCTCACAAAGTGACAGATAAACAACAGTCTACACAAAGTGACAGGTTTAAACACAGTCTCACAAACGTGACTGGATAAAACAACAGCCGCAAAGTGACAGGATAAAACAATGTCACAAAAGTGTCAGGTAAAACATAGTCTCACAAAGTGAAAAGGATTAAAACCAACAGTCTCACAAAGTGGGACAGGATAAAAACGTCTCACAAAGTGTCAAGTGACAGGATAAAACAGTCACAAAGTGACAGGGAAAAAACAGTCTCACAAGTGACAGGATTAAACAACAGTCTCAAAGTGACAGGATAAAACAGTCTCACAATGTGACAGGATAAAACAACAGTCTCAAAGTGACAGGATAAAACAGTCTCACAAAGTGACAGGATAAAACAACAGTCTCAAAGTGACAGGATAAAACAGTCTCACAATGTGACAGGATAAAACAACAGTCACAAAGTGACAGGATAAAACAACAGTCTCAAAGTGACAGGATAAAACAGTCTCACAAAGTGACAGGATAAAACAACAGTCTCACAATGACAGGATAAAACAACAGCCTCAAAGTGACAGGATAAAAGTCTCACAAAGTGACAGGATAAAACAGTCTCACAAAGTGACAGGATAAGACACCAGTCTCACAAAGTGACAGGATAAAACAACAGTCTCAAAGTGACAGGATAAAAGTCTCACAAAGTGACAGGATAAATAACAGTCTCACAAAGTGACAGGATAAAACAACAGTCACAAACTGACAGGATAAAACAGTCTCACAAAGTGACAGGATAAGACACCAGTCTCACAAAGTGACAGGATAAGACAACAGTCTCACAATGTGACAGGATAAAACAACAGTCACAAAGTGACAGGATAAAACAACAGTCTCAAAGTGACAGGATAAAACAACAGTCTCAAAGTGACAGGATAAAACAGTCTCACAAAGTGACAGGATAAAACAGTCTCACAAAGTGACAGGATAAAACAACAGTCTCACAAAGTGACAGGATAAAACAACAGTCTCAAAGTGACAGGATAAAACAACAGTCTCACAATGTGACAGGATAAAACAACAGTCACAAAGTGACAGGATAAAACAACAGTCACAAAGTGACAGGATAAAACAGTCTCACAAAGTGACAGGATAAGACACCAGTCTCACAAAGTGACAGGATAAGACAACAGTCTCACAATGTGACAGGATAAAACAACAGTCACAAAGTGACAGGATAAAACAACAGTCACAAAGTGACAGGATAAAACAGTCTCACAAAGTGACAGGATAAAACAGTCTCACAAAGTGACAGGATAAAACAGTCTCACAAAGTGACAGGATAAAACAAGTCTCACAAAGTGACAGGATTAAACAACAGTCTCAAAGTGACAGGATAAAACAGTCTCACAATGTGACAGGATAAAACAACAGTCACAAAGTGACAGGATAAAACAACAGTCTCACAAAGTGACAGGATAAAACAACAGTCTCAAAGTGACAGGATAAAACAACAGTCACAAAGTGACAGGATAAAACAACAGTCTCAAAGTGACAGGATAAAACAGTCTCACAAAGTGACAGGATAAAACAACAGTCTCAAAGTGACAGGATAAAACAGTCTCACAATGTGACAGGATAAAACAACAGTCACAAAGTGACAGGATAAAACAACAGTCTCAAAGTGACAGGATAAAACAGTCTCACAAAGTGACAGGATAAAACAACAGTCTCAAAGTGACAGGATAAAACAACAGCCTCAAAGTGACAGGATAAAAGTCTCACAAAGTGACAGGATAAAACAGTCTAACAAAGTGACAGGATAAAACAGTCTCACAAAGTGACAGGATAAGACACCAGTCTCTCAAAGTTACAGGATAAAACAACAGTCACAAAGTGACAGGATAAAACAAGAGTCTCAAAGTGACAGGATAAAACAACAGTCTCACAAAGTGACAGGATAAAACAACAGCCTCACAAAGTGACAGGATAAAACAACAGTCTCAAAGTGACAGGATAAAACAACAGCCTCAAAGTGACAGGTTTGGGTTGGTGTGTTTGCTACAGGTGTGCTGCTTAGCAGGAAATGTGTGCTGCTTAATGCAGGGTGAACTGCTTCATTTAGAGCTGTGCTGCTTTGAGATGCTTATATTTGCTTAGTTTGGCTCAATGTTGGTAAACATTTTATGAAAATAAAAACAACAAAAAAACACTCCATGTAGCCCTGCTATTGGTGTGAGGCAAGTGTGTGTGTGTGTGTGTGTGTGTGTGTGTGTGTGTGTGTGTGTAACACTTTATGAAAAAACACTCCATGTAGCAATGCTATTGGTATGAGGCAAATGTGTGTGTGTGTGTGAAACACTCTGTATAAAAACCACTCCATGTGGCCCTGCTATCGGCGCTAGGAGAGAGAGAGTGTGTGTGTGAAACACTTTATAACAAGAGAGGCAAGGCCTTCAAGACTCACTTGCGATAAATTAAGTCCCCTAGCATTAATTACAGAGTAATTTCCCTTTTTTACTATCAGCACCAAAACGTTTGCAAAATAAATAAAAATTCCATGCTTAGCAAAAGAAGTTCCTGTTTGAACAAAAAATGATATTAATGACTGCTCTTGTTGTTGTGTCAGAATATCAGATCAAAGTGCCAAGTTTAGAGAATACAAAAAATATAAATATAACAGTAAATGCAGTTTGCATATAATTAGGCTTCATTTTTTATTTTTTGTGCCCATCCCACAGGTGCAATAATGTTTTAAACAAGATGACCGGAAAGAACTGAATTTTTTCTATTTTTATGCCTAATTTGGTGTCAACTGACAAAGTATTTGCTGAGAAAATGTCAATGTTAAAGTTTACCACGGACACACAGACACACACACACAGACAACCGAACACCGGATTAAAACACAGACTCACTTTGTTTACACAAGTGAGTCAAAAAACCACTCCACGTGGTCCTGCTATTGGTGTGAGGAAAGAGAGAGTGTGTGTGTGAAATATTTTGTATAAAAACCACTCCATGTGGCCCTGCTATTGGTGCTAGGAGAGAGAGTGTGTGTGAAACACTTAATAAAAAACCTCCGTCTCTTGTCTTCTCTTCTTCCTTCCTTCCCTCTCTTTTTAATACTTATATTTCCTGTTTTCATTACTGAAAATATTTTCAAATCGTATCACTTTAATATGTCGAAGCCTCTAATCTTTTCTTTCTTTCCAATGCACACTACAGTTTAACCAGTAGCCATGGTAACAGGGGCAATCACTGTTAAAAAAATACTGTGGTTTGTAGTGTTGGTGGTAAAGTACATAGTGTTTTACCAGCAGCAAATTATGTACGATTTTGTACTAATAAAAAACAAAGTTTTAATTCTTTTTTTAATCATTCTGGATAAGACAGCGAAGAATGTTTCAACATGTAAGATTAAGAGACAATAAACTTCTATTTACATGAAATATTTATATATAAAAAATTATTTAAAAAAAAAAAAACACAAAAAAATACACCTCCCTTTGAAAAAAAATGTCCTGGTGTTGTTTTCTTTGGGGGAGGGGTTCGCGGGGTAAATGCAACCTCAAGAACTACAACCTCCACCTCCACTATGCTTGTTCCCCTCCCCCCTCCCGCCCTGTCTGTCACTTGTCGTGGAAGACAGATCAGCGGTTTGAGGATGCACTCATTTTAGAAGTGGAGAATCGATTGTAATATTACTGTCGACACTCGATCACCTGCCCTCGATCACACACCCACACTGTGGAGCTGAATTTCAACCGCGTTATATACAATAAGAAAGAAAAGAGTGTGAAAAAAAAAACCCAACTAAAAGTGGCGTAGTAATTTTTAATCACCATTTTTGATCTCGGTCAAAACCGGACTTTCACTTTGCTGTGCTGACGTAACCTTGACCCCGAATGACCCCCTTCCCTCTCCCAAACGGCACCTGTTATCTCTGAGCGGCCCCCCTCCCACATCCCGTCCCCTCCATCAAAACATCTTGTGAACCTTGACACGCAGTGACGTCACGCGTCTCGTGGCGTTTCGTCGAGTCCCGTTAAAACCGCAGACAACACAGGCTGCGATGTGCTTCGGAGCCTTCCACCACGACCCGTGTCAACGTGCCAAGCGAACCGAACAACGGACACCACACGGACACTAGGCGACAACCACAACCCCCACGCGCTGCTAATTTTATCCTGTGATATCATACCCCACCAATACCCTGTCCTTCAATCGATGCCTTCTCTCCCTTCGATCTCCACCACGAGCAGCGCGAGCGTCGGACCAGTCTGAACAGCCATGGCAAGTTGCCAAATAGCGAAACACCATCAAATAGTCCCCGAGATTTGAATTTCTCAGCGTTGACCGGACATGAATTGGACTGAAAGCATGCATTAATGCACTTCGAAAGCATTGTTGAACAAATTAAAACTTTAAGACACAGGAAAGAAAAGTAGCAATGCTAAAACAGCAACTTACCTCAGAACCGATGTTTACTCCGACTCCATTTCGCGCGTAGGCAGTGTCCCGGATGAAGTCGCTTGCGCATGCGCTCTATTCATTCACTGACAACAAGTGCGCGTTTTCGAGACCGTACTTGGAGGTGCTTTCAGGGATGTGTTTGAAAAAATAATACGCAACACAGCTGTACAACTTAAATATGCCAATTAGTCCATGGCACAGTTTAAAGCGATAACTATGCGGTAAAACAAGTGAAGAATATTGGAGATCTATATACAGGGAAACCCTCATGTCACATGTGGACTAAATCGTTGACGTGAGCGAATAAAACATGAAAATATATTTCCAACATAATTTGACGGGGATGGGGCAAATCCACAACAACCGTGGTTGGTGCGTAACGCAGAGTTCGCACTGATTTCCGAAAATTCAAGGAAATAACCACAATGGCTGAGTACAATCTCGTTGGACATAATTTTCTTGTACAAACTCAACAATCTCGACTTGTGAACCATGAAATGGACTTCCTGGATGATGATCCACTGTTAATCGTTCTACATATCAAAAAAGATTAAAAATCTACCAATCTACGCACGTGCTACAGCAGCACAAAGAAAGAGAAAACACGATTTAAAGAAACACTTTGAAAATGAAATTAAAATGGTTCAGACTGACGCAAAAATTGATCGACACACAATCACCCCTTACAGGGCCCCTGGTAAAAAAAATTCTTCAACGAAAGGTGGTTGAACGAAAGCCAAAGTTTCTACATGTGCTTTCGTGTCACTGCGACCCAGGAAGATAATGGGGCGTTGCTTTTGTGGAGCTAAGAGCGAAAAACAAAAGTGCTATTGTTACGACGCGTTTTATTGGTCCCAATCCCGTCAGTCGGCGTCGAACGTTTTCCGTCTTCTGTGTACTACAGGCTGACCTCAGATCGATGGGAGCGTGTCGATCATACTCCCCATTGTCAATCAGTACTCCCCCGTGTCGATACTCCCCATTGTCAATCAGTACTCCCCCGTGTCCGATACTCCCCCGTGTCAATACTCCCCAGTGTCGATACTGCCTCCCCAGTGTCGATACTCCCCCGTGTCGATGCTCCCCAGTGTTAATACTCCCCAGTGTCGATACTCCCACCGTATCGATACTCCCCCGTGTCAGTGCTCCCCCGTGTCGATACTCCCCCGTGTCGATACTCCCTGTGTCAATGCTCCCCCGTGTCGATAATCGCCGATACTCCCCCGTGTCGATACTCCCTAGTGTTAATACTCCCCCGTGTCGACTGATACTCCCCCGTGTCGATACTCCCCCCGTGTCGATACTCCCCCCGTGTCGGTACTCCCCCGTGTCGATACTCCCCCGTGTCGATACTCCCTGTGTCAATACTCCCCCGTGTCGATAATCGCCGATACTCCCCCGTGTCAATACTCCCCCGTGTCGGTACTCCCCCGTGTCGATACTCCCCCGTGTCGATACTCCCTGTGTCAATACTCCCCCGTGTCCATACTCCCACCGTGTCGGTACTCCCACGTGTCAATACTCCCCCGTGTCAATACTCCCCCGTGTCAATACTTCCGCGTGTCGATACTCCCCCGTGTCAATACTCCCCAGTGTCGATACTCCCTGTGTCAATACTCCCTGTGTCGATACTCCCCCGTGTCGATAATCCCCCGTGTCAATACTCCCCAGTGTCGATACTCCCTGTGTCAATACTCCCCCGTGTCGATACTCCCTAGTGTTAATACTCCCCCGTGTCGATACTCCCCCGTGTTAATACCCCCCGTGTCAATAATCGCCGATACTCCCCCGTGTCGATACTCCCTAGTGTTAATACTCCCCCGTGTCGATACTCCCCCGTGTTAATACCCCCCGTGTCAATAATCGCCGATACTCCCCCGTGTCGATACTCCCTAGTGTTAATACTCCCCCGTGTCGACTGATACTCCCCCGTGTCGATACTCCCCCCCGTGTCAATACTCCCCCCGTGTCGATACTCCCTGTGTCAATGCTCCCCCGTGTCGATAATCGCCGATACTCCCCCGTGTCAATACTCCCCAGTGTCGATACTCCCCCGTGTTAATACTCCCCCGTGTTAATACTCCCCCGTGTCAATACTCCCCCGTGTC
>NC_134910.1:24008767-24038767 GCF_041734735.1 Babylonia areolata | reverse complement strand
GTAATGGGGCTGAATGAATAGGATTGTATTTGTATTTTGTTTTTCTTTTTATCACAACAGATTTCTCGGTGTGAAATTCGGGCTGCTCTCCCCAGGGAGAGCGCGTCGCTACACTACAGCGCCACCCATTTTGTTGTTGTTGTTTTTTCCTGCGTGCAGTTTTATTTGTTTTTCCTGTCAAAGTGGATTTTTCTACAGAATTTTGCCAGGAACAACCCTTTTGTTGCCGTGGGTTCTTCAGTTTACGTGCGCTAAGTGCATGCTGCACACGGGACCTCGGTTTATCGTCTCATCCGAATGATTAGCGTCCAGATCACCGGCACTCAAGGTCTAGTGGAGGGGGAGAAAAATATCGGCGGCTGAGCCGTGATTGGAACCAGCGCGCTCAGATTCTCTCGCTTCCTAGGTGGACGCGTTACCTCTAGGCCATCACTCCATCTCGCGCTGTGTATAAAACCATCACTTGCAAGCAGTGTCGGTGTTCGATGCCGGCGCCGTCTTCAAAGACGTGAGAGCCGAGGGCCAGGGACGGAACCAGCTGTTGGACAGCTGGGTGTTATTCTGGTATCAGCGTTAATAGCTCGGACTTCGCCTCGAGTCGTGCTGTTCACCGTCATTTTCTTTTGCTGCCTGTGTTGACTGTCTGTCTACCTGTCCCTCTGTGTCTTCAATGCCGTTGATTTTATTATTCGAATAATGTTCATGATTTTATTCGTTCAGTCAATCTCTCATCCACTGCTGTCGATCTCTCTGAATACAATCTTCAACAGACCATCTCTCTGTTTCTCTTTCTCTGTCTTTCTGTCTCTCTCGCAGACTGTCGTGCGGGCGCTCTTCTGTGTGTATCAATGAGCCAGTGTGCATGCGCGCGCGTGTGTGTGTGTTCGATCGGTCCATATATTTATTAATTCCGTCCACTGATACACACGCAGGCACACACATACGCGCACACATAATTTTTCTCTCTCGTTCCCATGCACGTGCGCGAGCACACACAGAGATATGCACACACTCACTCACTCACTAACACACTCTCTTTTTCTCTTTTAATGTGTCTGTCTGTCTGTCTATCTATCTATCTCTCTCTCTCACACACACACACACACACACACAAGCGTACACCCACCTACTCTCAACCACACACGAACTCATACACGCGGACACACCTGCACACACACACACACACACATCTCTTCTCTTCTTCATCTCCTCCTCCTCGTCATCATCGCCACTGTCACTGTCATCATTATCGTTATTATCATTATCATTTTCGCTTTCCATCGCATTGTAACTTTCTCGAAAACCAGTGATATCCGGGAATCAAGACAAGGGAATGCACCGATACTGTCTTTCGAGTTGGATGCTTGAAGCATTGGCCTCCCTTGGAAAGGTTGTCGTCACCCGAGTGTGTGTGTGGTGAGTCACCGTGGTTTGTCTTCGCAGCATTCGCTGCGCGGGTGGATGTATGATCAACAGTAACGCTAGGTTTTTTTTGTTTTTTTGTTGTTGTTGAGAAATCAGTGGATGCGTAAAATTTCTGCAAATGAACAGGATAGTCTCACCATCCTTGGAAGGCTCTTTCCCACTTCTTTTCTTTTTTTTTCTTTCTTTCTTTTCTCTCTCTCTGTTTGTTGTTTTTTTTGTTGTTGTTCCTTCCGTCATCATTTTTCTCCTTTCTGTTATCTTTTCTTTTTCTTTTCTTCTCTCATCTCTTTATTCTTTTTTATTCTCTCTCTCTCTCTCTCTCTTTCTTCCCCCTGTAATCTGTCTTCTTACCACTTGTCATGCTCAAACATTGTCAAGGCCATGCAACATATAAAATCACATACAGGGTAGTTTCATGCACAATGTCTGAAAAAGGCGAGGTAGACACGATCTCATTCTCTCTCTCGTCTCTCTCTCTGTGGAGGCATTAACTTTACGGAACGTCTTTAAATGTACACATTTAAATTGACCACTTGAGTTTTTTTATGGATCCGTACAAGTGCTCGGGTATCTTGGTAGACATAGATCACATCTTACGTAATTAACTGCGTGCAGTTTCAAGAGAACTGTGTGTGTGGATCTGACTGATGATTGGTTTGGATACTCAAACAGCGCCTGTCTTCAGTCACAGACCAAACTCCGAGCGCCACTTAACAGAAAACTTGAAAAGATGAATAAATAAAAATAAGGAGTCATTTGCACAACAGGCTGCCTACCTGGGTATGTTTGTGCACAGTGACGAGACTGTATGAATGTTTGCTTTATTCTCTTTCACTTTCCTTCTTTCTTCTTTTTTTTCATACGGCTTTCTGTGTTCATGTACTGATGCCGTGATTGTTCTTCCGTGCTTCATTTTCGTTTTGCCCCTTCACTGCACACACACACACACACACACACAGAGTCACACACACACACACACACAGAGTCACACACACACACAGAGTCACACACACACACACACACACACAGAGTCACACACACACAGACACACACAGAGTCACACACACACAGACACACACAAGACACAGACACACACACACACAATTTAAATCTCCTCCCACTCCCACATCTCCCTCCCCACCCACCCCCTCCCTCTCCCCAATTCAGTGTCACTCGTGCATTCAGTTGGAAAGCCGTGAAACTGAAGACCGTTTCACACAAACGTACTCATTCACAAACAAGGCAACGTCCTTTGGAAAAAGCGCTGAAAAGATAGCTTGGAACAGAACTTCCTTCAGCACAAAGTAAGGTCATTTCGTCAATGAAGGACTCTCGGACCGCCCTTTACGGGCAGTGTCTTGTACTTAATTAATCCTGGTAATGGCTGCCGAATCATTCTTTTATGTTTTTAAAATCATATAACCATATTGCTGTGGATTCTGCGCCACATAACACACTTAGAATGAGAACATGGCCTGGTGAGGATTCATCCCATTCAAGCTACTGGCAGACACTGCTGTCGCCTGTGCTTGTGTTGTTTCTGTTGTGAAACAGAAAGCCCGACTAAGCGCGTTAGTATTAGTATTTCTTTTTATCACAACAGATTTCTCTGTGTGAAATTCGGGCTGCTCTCCACAGGGAGAGCGCGTCGCTACATTACAGCGCCACCCATTTTTTTTTGTATTTTTTCCTGCGTGCAGTTTTATTTGTTCTGGTTTTTTTTCTATCGAAGTGGATTTTTCTACAGAATTTTGCCAGGAACAACCCTTTTGTGGAAGTGGCGACAACCACGTCAGCGTGTTCTCTGACCGCCGATGACTTGTCTCCCTTGGATCGCCAGTTGACACAGGTGTATTTAATTTTGTTTCACCATGTCATTGTTACTGCTATGCTCTAACCAACCCCCCCCCCCCCTCGCCCCCCCCAGTTCCCAGTTCAGGCTCAACTAGTCAGATACAGAGCCGTATTGTAAATCTAAGTTGTGATCTGTGCACTTGTCTATTCCTATTGCATTGTACCAGACTGATGATTACATTTGGCCTTTTATTTCATTTTATTTCCCCCCCATTTGTATTATCCTCCCTTTTGTTTCTTCTTTTTAAATTATCTTCGCTCTTCCTCTGTGGCCATCATCCTGTTATTGTCGTTTCCTTGTTTCTCTATGACTCAAAAGAGTTCATGGGAATAAACAAACTGTGAAACAGTGATGGGGCGTCGCTGTGTGAAGACAGGAGACGGCGATTGCTTTCTCTAGTTTTCAATCAAGGCTGCTAGGTGGGTTTTCTTACTCACTCAGTACGGCCGGTCCTCTCTTCTCCTCTACACGGACCCCTCGGATGTCCAGTGGGTGTCTCAATGACCCAACCTTTAGCTTCTGTCGTAAGAATTGTGGTATTCTTTGTCAACATTCACCTCTTCAGTAGAAGAGCCTTCCGCTTGCAATATTTTGATGGTGGTAATTGGGGTGAAATGCTGTTAACGTTGTCTCTTTCGCCGTTCGTATGGAGAGAGTTAAAAAAAGTGAAGTACAGTGCATTAGAGCTGCTTCATTTTAGCCATTACTGAAGTGTCCTTTGAACGGTCCTTTACTTCCTGTTGTTCACCAAGACCTCCACAGTCATCTGCAGACAATACACCCCTCACCAAGGCCTCTAGTCATCTGCAGACAATACATCCCACACCAAGGTCTCTACAGTCATCTGCAGACAATACATCCCTCACCAAGACCTCCAGTCATCTGCAGACAATACATCCCTCACCAAGACCTCCACAGTCATCTGCAGACAATACATCCCTCACCAAGACCTCCACAGTCATCTGCAGACAATACATCCCTCACCAAGGCCTCTAAAGTCATCTGCAGACAATGCATCCCTCACCAAGGTCTCCACAGTCATCTGCAGATGATACATCCCTCACCAAGGTCTCTACAGTCATCTGCAGACAATACATCCCTCACCAAGGCCTCTACAGTCATCTGCAGACAATACATCCCTCACCAAGGTCTCTACAGTCATCTGCAGACAATACATCCCTCACCAAGGCCTCTACAGTCATCTGCAGACAATACATCCCTCACCAAGGTCTCTACAGTCATCTGCAGACAATACATCCCTCACCAAGGTCTACAGTCATCTGCAGACAATACATCCCTCACCAAGGTCTACAGTCATCTGCAGACAATACATCCCTCACCAAGACCTCTACAGTCATCTGCAGACAATACACCCCTCACCAAGGTCTACAGTCATCTGCAGACAAGACATCCCTCACCAAGACCTCTACAGTCATCTGCAGACAATACACCCCTCACCAAAGCCTCCATCACTTGAGTTTTTGGTTCTGTCTGCAGACAACATGTCCCTGGCCAAGTCTTTTCTTCCTCTGACACTCCTCATCAAACCAATCATTGCATTTCTTCTGCTCTCTACCTACTGTTCTTCCTCTGACACTCCTCATCAAACCAATCATTGCATTTCTTCTGTCCTCTGCCTACTGTTCTTCCTTTGACACTCCTCATCAAACCAATCATTGCATTTCTTCTGCCCTCTGCCCACTGTTCTTCCTCTGACAGTCCTCATCAAACCAATCATTGCATTTCTTCTGTCCTCTGCCTACTGTTCTTCCTTTGACACTCCTCATCAAACCAATCATTGCATTTCTTCTGTCCTCTACCCACTGTTCTTCCTTTGACACTCCTCATCAAACCAATCATTGCATTTCTTCTGCCCTCTACCCACTGTTCTTCCTTTGACACTCCTCATCAAACCAATCATTGCATTTCTTCTGTCCTCTACCCACTGTTCTTCCTCTGACACTCCTCATCAAACCAATCATTGCATTTCTTCTGCCCTCTGCCTACTGTTCTTCCTCTGACACTCCTCATCAAACCAATCATTGCATTTCTTCTGTCCTCTGCCCACTGTTCTTCCTTTGACAGTCCTCATCAAACCAATCATTGCATTTCTTCTGTCCTCTGCCCACTGTTCTTCCTCTGACAGTCCTCATCAAACCAATCATTGCATTTCTTCTGCCCTCTGCCCACTGTTCTTCCTTTGACACTCCTCATCAAACCAGTTATTGCATTTCTTCTGTCCTCTGCCCACCGTTCCAATCGCGCAGTCAGCTGCTCCATATGGTGCACATGAAAACAGTTCAACACAGGCGTTCACATCAACAGTTAACATGTCAAAAGCATTCTGTAAACACTCCTTAAACTGACAACTGTCCAGCTCATACTTACATACATGCACATTATCCTCAGACCACGCTATCCATAATTCTCCATTTTTAATTGAAACAGATTATTTCTAGCACTCAATCCATTTCTAAAGGACCATTCGACTGGTAAATGCCATGAAAATACAGGGTCACCAATACATTATCTACAACTATCTAATAAACAGTCTGGAACAAGAAACTAATCAATGACACTAAACCCATGCGGAGAAACAGACATAAAAATCACTGTCTCCTTCTCCATTGCAAATCCATTCAAAATTACAAGTTCAAACAAAAAGCAAAAGTCAACAGGGATATCCCCAAATTATTTATAGTAACATCCTTCGAACAATGTACATGGTCCTTCACATTTTCCCATCCCAGATCAAAAAGATTGATACCCACATCTTCAATTTTGGACTGCTCACAACCTGTTCGTGCGTTCCAATCTCCACAGACAATAACATACGCATCTTCATCTTGCATGACATGCAGCAAATGTTCTTCCAAAATCAGTACCTCATCGTTTAATTCTGTTTTATTGTACAGTGGTCCTCCTTTGGGTATTACGTAAGCTGAAACAAAGAGTACATCTTTATTAACATTTAAAACTCGTCTTTCAACTTACAGCATTCACACAGTTTAAAGAAATTTCTTTCTTCTTCTTCTTCTTCATTCGTGGGCTGTAACTCCCACGTTCACTTGTATGCAAATGAGTGGGCTTTTACGTGTATGACCGGTTTTACCCCGCCATATAGGCAGCCATACTCCACTTTCGGGGATGTGCATGCTGGGTATGTTCTTGTTTCCATAACCCACCAAACACTGACATGGATTACAGGATCTTTAACGTGCATATCTGATCTTCTGCTTGCATATACACACGAAGGGGTTCAGGCACTAGCAGGTCTGCACATTATGTTGACCTGGGAGATCGTAAAAATCTCCACCCTTTACCCACCAGGTGCCGTTACCGAGATTTGAACCCAGGACCCTCAGAATGAAAGTCCAACGCTTTAACCACTCGGCTATTGTGCCCGTCGAAATTTCTTTCAGAAATTGTTTCAGAGTATTTTTCATTTACACGACTCCTCCCCCCGCCCCACACCCGATTATCTCCCTTGGTGTGACATCTTCTTTGCAGGAGCAGAAAACTTTAGAAACTCTGGAAAATTGTAACTGTAATCAAAGGACGGGTCAAGAAATGTTTCAGTTAGATGAACAAAATGAAAAGCGTTGACATAGTTTATAAATGAGACATCAGTCAATTTAGTATAAAGATTCTCCATGTTATAATTCAAGTCTAATAATTAGGACATGGCATTTTCTATGGCATTTAATATGACCACGACAATATAATCCATCACAAGTTTTACCACACACTCCACTGGTATTTGCAAATGTTTTTACCTTTGCACATTTTCAGTATACTCATATGTTTCCAGTTCTTCAAATGGGTAAACAATGTAATCATTTGAAGAAAAGATTCACAGAAATATATACAAACTGAAGAAAAAACTCACAAAAACATATATCAATTGAAGAAAAGATTCACAAACTATATGCAAAAGATTCGCAAAAATATATATCATATTTTGATGAACCGATTTGCAAAGTATACACCAACTGAAGAAGATTCATAACAGGAAATATCAACTGAATCACCAAAAGCAGCAACCACTACTATTTGTTGTAATACAATGAATCGATTCTAGTCCCAGTAGAAGAAAAACCAGCTAACATAACAAAAACAAGAAAATCATGCAATGTCAAGCCTAAAAATTAGACGTGTTAGAAGTGATGACGTTGCATACAAGCCAACAACATGGCTAGGACCTGATGCAGCTAAAAAAATGCATTGAGAAAGTATTACAGTTTGTTAAGAAAGAGCTAAAGAACCGCACGAAACTGATCAGTACCCCAAAAGAAAAAGATGACTTTCACAATGTAGGCACTTGTCATGTATGTGACAAGCCTCGAGGTATTTGTATTTGTATTTCTTTTTATCACATCAGATTTCTCTGTGTGAAATTCGGGCTGCTCTCCCCAGGGAGAGCGCGTCACTACACTACAGCGCCACCCATTATTTTGTATTTTTTCCTGCGTGTAGTTTTATTTGTTTTTCCTATCGAAGTGGATTTTTCTACAGAATTTTGCCAGGAACAACGCTTTTGTTGCCGTGGGTTCTTTTACGTGCGCTAAATGCATGCTGCACACGGGACCTGGGTTTATCTTCTCATCCGAATGACTAGCGTCCAGACCACCACTCAAGGTCTAGTGGAGGGGGAGAAAATATCGGTGGCTGAACCATGATTTGAACCAGCGCACTCAGATTCTCTTGCTTCCAAGGCGGACGCGTTACCTCTAGGCCATCACTCCACTATTGACAGAGTCAGAGTCCACGCCCACATCACATGCTGATACAGAGGACCAGCACATAACGAATGCAACCTAAACCTACGGATCAAAGCCGAACAAGTAGAACTGCCAATCTTTGCACATATAATAAGCATGGCCATGATTCACATCAGCTAAATCAAGAGCTTGGCAACACGGACTTCGGTAAAATCACATGCATTGCAAAAAATATGGAAAAATACATCTCATCCAGCTGTTGTAAGTTTAACGTTTGTGGACAGTCAACAGTTCTTGTTAACATCATGGGGGAAAAAACCCAAAACACCAATGCTCAAGGCAAAGAAAACACCTCCACCACACAAGACATTATTTCAAATACTATGACAAGTTTCAGCTGGTAATGCACAAGAGTGTATTTCTCTGTGAATACACTGAAAGCTTTGACAGACTCCAGGAAACAAAGTTACCACCACTGACAGCTTTGACAGACTCCAGGAAACAAAGTTACCACCACTGACAGCTTTGACAGACTCCAGGAAACAAAGTTACCACCACTGACAGCTTTGACAGACTCCAGGAAACAAAGTTACCACCACTGACAGCTTTGACAGACTCCAGGAAACAAAGTTACCACCACTGACAGCTTTGACAGACTCCAGGAAACAAAGTTACCACCACTGACAGCTTTGACAGACTCCAGGAAACAAAGTTACCACCACTGACAGCTTTGACAGACTCCAGGAAACAAAGTTACCACCACTGACAGCTTTGACAGACTCCAGGAAACAAAGTTACCACCACTGACAGCTTTGACAGACTCATGGAAACAAAGTTACCACCACTGACAGCTTTGACAGACTCAAGGAAACAAAGTTACCACCACTGACAACTTTGACAGACTCTAGGAAACAAAGTTACCACCACTGACAGCTTTGACAGACTCAAGGAAACAAAGTTACCACCACTGACAGCTTTGACAGACTCTAGGAAACAAAGTTACCACCCCAAAAACGAGTTCTCTAGTACTCTCACTCTCTCTCTCACTCTCTTTCCATCTCTCTCTCTCTTTCCATCTCTCTCACTCTCTCTTCTCTTTCACTCTCTCTTTCCATCTCTCTCTCTCACTCTCTTTCCATCTCTCTCTCTCTTTCCATCTCTCTCTCTCTCTCTCTCTCTCTCTTTCCATCTCTCTGACTCACTCTTTCCATCTCTCTCTCTCTCTCTCTCACTCTCTCTTTCCATCTCTCTCTCTCTCACTCACTCTCTCTCCATCTCTCTCTCTCTCTTTCCATCTCTCTCACTCTCTCTTTCCATCTCTCTCTCTCTCTCACTCTCTCTTTCCATCTCTCTCACTCACTCTCTCTCCATCTCTCTCTTTCCATCTCTCTCACTCACTCTTTCCATCTCTCTCTCTCTCTCTCTCTCACTCTCTCTTTCCATCTCTCTCTCTCTCTCTCTCACTCACTCTCTCTCCATCTCTCTCTTTCCATCTCTCTCACTCTCTCTTTCCATCTCTCTCTCTCTCTCACTCTCTCTTTCCATCTCTCTCACTCTCTCTTTCCATCTCTCTCTCTCTCTCTCACTCACTCTCTCTCCATCTCTCTCTTTCCATCTCTCTCACTCTCTCTTTCCATCTCTCTCTCTCTCTCTCTCTCTCTCTCTCCCATACGTACTGCACACACTGAAGCAGATTTTTGTTTCGTTGTTGTTCTCCTCATGCAAAGCGATTCACTCGGTTTTCTGCTTGGAGTCGCTCCCCCCTGTCAGGCAGCAGAAGAGAGAGGTGAGGACGATGGTGAGGGCCCCCCCCACAGTCACCACCAAGGCGAAGGTTCGATTCTCTCCTTCCAGCTGCGTCTGTGCACACCAGTAACAACACTGTTCAGTTCACTGTCAGCACACTACAGTCACTGAACTGTTGTTAATTCACTGTTAATTTCACTGTCAGCACACAACAGTCACTAAACTGTTGTTAACTTCACTGTTCAATTCACTGTCAGCACATAACAGTCACTAAACTGTTGTTAACTTCACTGTTCAATTCACTGTCAGCACACAACAGTCACTAAACTGTTGTTAACTTCACTGTTCAATTCACTGTCAGCACACTACAGTCACTAAACTGTTGTTAATTCACTGTTAAGTTCACTGTCAGCACACAACAGTCACTAAACTGTTGTTAACTTCACTGTTCAATTCACTGTCAGCACACTACAGTCACTAAACTGTTGTTAACTTCACTGTTCAATTCACTGTCAGCACACAACAGTCACTAAACTGTTGTTAACTTCACTGTTCAATTCACTGTCAGCACACTACAGTCACTAAACTGTTGTTAACTTCACTGTTCAATTCACTGTCAGCACACAACAGTCACTAAACTGTTGTTACCTTCACTGTTAACTTCCCAAACAGAAAACTTGTGGCAACTACAGTATAAGTTAAAAACATCAGAAATACACATGCATTCAAACATCACACACCACGCACAAACAAGAGTGTAGACAGAAAAAGAAACACACACACACACACACACACACACACACACACACACACACACACACACAGAGCCAGCAGTGAATGAAGAACATCAGTCAATAACATGACGGCCAGAATGGAAGGTGTGTTTGGAGAAAATGTTCAAACTGAACTGAGTGACCAACTGAGAATGGCACTTTGCAAAGCTGGATGAAAGAGTGTTGACTGTGCCATCTAAAACAAAGGTGGATGAAATACAGTGTTGACTGTGCCATCTAAAACAAAGGTGGATGAAATACAGTGTTGACTGTGCCATCTAAAACAAAGGTGGATGAAATACAGTGTTGACTGTGCCATCTAAAACAAAGGTGTATGAAAGACAGTGTTGACTGTGCCATCTAAAACAACGGTGGATGAAATACAGTGTTGACTGTGCCATCTAAAACAAAGGTGGATGAAAGAGTGTTGACAGTGCCGTCTAAAACAAAGGTGGATGAAAGAGTGTTGACTTTGCCATCTAAAACAAAGGTGGATGAAAGAGTGTTGACTGTGCCATCTAAAACAAAGGTGGATGAAAGACAGTGTTGACTGTGCCATCTAAAACAAAGGTGGATGAAAGACAGTGTTGACTGTGCCATCTAAAACAAAGGTGGATGAAATACAGTGTTGACTGTGCCATCTAAAACAACGGTGGATGAAATACAGTGTTGACTGTGCCATCTAAAACAAAGGTGGATGAAATACAGTGTTGACTGTGCCATCTAAAACAAAGGTGGATGAAAGACAGTGTTGACAGTGCCGTCTAAAACAAAGGTGGATGAAAGAGTGTTGACTGTGCCATCTAAAACAAAGGTGGATGAAAGAGTGTTGACTGTGCCATCTAAAACAAAGGTGGATGAAAGACAGTGTTGACTGTGCCATCTAAAACAAAGGTGGATGAAAGACAGTGTTGACTGTGCCATCTAAAACAAAGGTGGATGAAATACAGTGTTGACTGTGCCATCTAAAACAAAGGTGGATGAAAGACAGTGTTGACTGTGCCATCTAAAACAAAGGTGGATGAAAGACAGTGTTGACTGTGCCATCTAAATCAAAGGTGGATGAAATACAGTGTTGACTGTGCCATCTAAAACAAAGGTGGATAAAGACAGTGTTGACTGTGCCATCTAAATCAAAGGTGGATGAAATACAGTGTTGACTGTGCCATCTAAAACAAAGGTGGATGAAAGACAGTGTTGACTGTGCCATCTAAAACGGACATCATTTTCTCCAGCCAAGACAGCAGAAAGATTGCCAACTGGGATTCTGTGTGCGATCTTAAACGCACATTATTTTCTTCTGCAAGTCATACAGCGTACCTTGAGATAAAGCGCAATGGCCTCTGTCAACTCGTCGCTGAAACAAAGGACAAAAACACAGTGTTTCTAGTTTCACACAATGTTTACCACCTTCTTCTAACATGAAAAGCCAAGAATGAAAATGTCATTTTCCTGTAATGTAAAATGCTGCAGCTAACTGTCGTGCACTACACTAACGATGGGTCAGGTCAGGGGCATAGCCCTTGCTACTGGTACCATGTAACCCAGTACTGCCTGCCGCATGTGAAGGTGTGTCAGGTCAGGGGCATAGCCCTTGCTACTGGTACCATGTAACCCAGTACTGCCTGCTGCATGTGAAGGTGTGTCAGGTCAGGGGCATAGCCCTTGCTACTGGTACCATGTAACCCAGTTCTACCTGCTGCATGTGAAGGTGTGTCAGGTCAGGGGCATAGCCCTTGCTACTGGTACCATGTAACCCAGTACTACCTGCTGCATGTGAAGGTGTGTCAGGTCAGGGGCATAGCCCTTGCTACTGGTACCATGTAACCCAGTACTACCTGCTGCATGTGAAGTCTCCCAACAACGGACCAGGCGGAGGAAGAAACCTTTCCCAACAGCTGTGAAGGCAGAAGAGGATGACCAAAGGGCAGGGGGAGCTCTTAACCTTGGCTGGAAGTCCTCCTAGGAGACGGAACTCCGAAGAAAAAACTTGCACCTGCCGAGGCCATTCTACACGTGGCAGTATCTGCACCTGTGGGACTGTGAGTGTCGGTAGGCGAGAGAGTGGGGAAGGGACTGCACAACTCCTCTTCACTAAAAACAAAAGTCACCTGTGCTGGTCAGGCAACCAGGCTAATGTTGGAACGACGAGCTAGCCCTTCAACACCCAGCTTTCCCAAGTCCTGTCGCGATGGAGAAGTCGTAACAGGGACAGGAGAGGATGCTGCTGGCAGTTCCTAGTCACGACTCTGCACGCAGGCGGCTGTGGGGTGATGGTCATCCGCCGTAGACTGGGGCAGATGCAGCGCCCGTATCCTCCCACAGTGTCAACAGAAGAAAAGAACCAGGAGTCATGCCATGACTCTGGGTGCCTGGAATGTTCGCACCCTCTTAGACAGAGACGACAGACCAGAAAGACGCATAGCGCTCATTGCTAGAATGTGTGACCACTACCAGATGGACATAGCAGCCCTGAGCGTAACCAGGTTTGCCGGTGAAACCCAGCTGGAGGAAGTTGGAGGGGGCTACACTTTCTACTGCATTGGGAAGCCAGATGGCACCCCAAGAACCTCAGGCGTGGGCTTTGCCATACAAACCAAGCTTGCGCGACAGCTTGATAGCCCTCCACTTGGGATAAACGATAGACTGATGACCCTGCGTCTGAAGCTGTCCAAGGATCGATTCTCCACAGTCATCAGCTGCTATGCCCCAACAATGACCAACCCTGATGACATCAAAGAAGCTTTCTACGAGGAGCTCAGCCACACCATTTCAGCGGTAGACAGAAAGGGCAGACTGATCATCCTTGGGGATTTCAATGCCCGCGTCGGCGTGGACTTCTCCTCGTGGCCAAAAGTCCTAGGACAGCACAGCACTGGCAAGTGCAACTCCAACAGACTGCTTTTGCTCTCACTCGGTGCGCAGCATGGACTGACCATTACCAACACCCTCTTCCAAAAAGCGGACAAGTACAAGAACACGTGGATGCACCCCCGCTCCAAGCAATGGCACGTGCTGGACTATGTGATTGTCCGGCAGAGCGACAGAGGTGATGTTTCCAGTACACGCTGCATGAGAGGAGCAGTCTGTTGGTCGGACCATCGCCTGGTACGCAGCAAGATGAACACCAGACTTGCACGCAAGCTCCAAACAGCCAGACAGAAACCCCCTTGGAAGCTGAACATCCACTGCTTCCCTATCACCAAGGACGTGCTGTAGCAGCAAATCCAAGCAGCTCTCCAAGAAATTCCTGCATCGACTGATGTAGAAGAGGTATGGAGCACCTTCAGAGGCGCTGTGTACACAGCAGCAGCTGACACAGTCGGCTTTGTACAGAAAAGCCGCAAAGACTGGTTTGACGAGAACGACTCTGGAATCTCCAAGCTCCTGAACACACTGCATATACAGCATCAGGATCACATTTCCGATAAAGACTGCCAAAGGAAGGAGAACCAGTTCTTGCAAACCAAGCAACTCATACAGAAGAGGCTGCGTGAGATGAAGAACACCTGGTGGGAGAGAAAGTCCAAAGAGCTTCAGCCCACAACTGATGCTCATGACATGAAGACCTTCCATGATGGTCTCCGAGCTGTGTATGAGCTGAGAGTCATAGGATTAATCCCTGTCTGAGCCTTGGACCAGACCACCCTCCTGACAGACAAGAAAGACATCCTTGCCCGCTGGACAGAGCACTTCAACACCCTCCTCAACAGGGACTCATCCGTATCTGACGAGGCAATTGCAGCCCTCCCACAGCTACCAGTCAGTGACTCGCTAGCTGCCCCTCCCACCAAGGTCGAGACCCGGAAGGCCCTGAAGCTGACAACGTCAGGAAAAGCACCAGGAGCAGATGGAATCCAGGCCGACATCTACAAGTATGGAGGCGAGGTGCTGACAGACAAGCTGACCGCCCTGTTCCAGTCTATCTGGGAGAGAGGGGAGGTCCCCCAGGATTTCAAGGATGCTTCAATTGTCCACATTTACAAACAGAAGGGAGACAACACATCCTGCGATAACCACCGTGGAATCTCTCTCCTCTGCATCGCTGGCAAGACCTTCGCCTGCATCATACTGAACAGACTGGTTGAACATGTCTCCAACACAGTCATCCCTGAAGCACAGTGCGGCTTCCACTCAGGCAGGGGAACATGTTACATGGTGTTTGCCGTACGCCAGATGCAAGAGAAGTGCCGTGAGCAGAACAAGGAGCTCCATATGGTCTTTGTAGACCTGACTAAGGCCTTCGACACGTTGAACCGCCGTGGTCTGTGGAAGATTCTCCTAAAGTTCGGTTGCCCAGAGAGCCTGATCCAGCTGATTGCATCATTCCACGATGGCATGCAGGTGAGAGTACAGGAAAATACTGACATGTCGGATCCATTCCCTGTGGTAAATGGAGTGAAGCAGGGCTGCGTCTTGGCACCCACACTGTTCTCCATTCTCTTCTCTGCTATGCTGATTGACGCCTTCCAAGACTGTGACCGGGGCATCTACATTCAGTTTCGCACAGATGGCAAACTTTTCAACTTGCAGCGACTCCATGCCAGGTCCATGTTGTTTGAGGCACTGTTGAGAGAGTTCCTCTTCACTGATGACTGTGCGCTTGCTGCACACACCCATGAGGACATGCAGTTCATTATGGACAGGTTCTCAACCTCCTGCAGGTGCTTTGGACTCACCATCAGCCTCAGCAAGACTGAGTCCATGTACCACCCAGCTAGCTCACAGAACACCAGAGCCTCCCCCCACCTGTAATCAAGATCGATGACACAGAGATCAAGTCAGTCGACGAGTTTTGCTACCTGGGCAGCACCCTATGCAGCAACGGAGCCCTTGATGCAGAAGTGACGCTGCGCATCGCCAAGGCCAGCTCCACCTTTGGCAGACTCAACAACAGGCTGTGGAACAACAAAGGCATCAGGCTCAGCACCAAGATGAAAACCTACAGAGCTGTTGTGCTGACCACCTTGTTGTACTGCTGTGAAACATGGAGGACGTATCGCCGTCACATTCAACAACTTGAGCACTTTCACCAGAGATGCCTACGAAAGATCCTTGGCATAAAGTGGCTCCAACCTCCAGGTCCTAGAGAGGAGCGGCCTGCCCAGCACTGAAAGCCTGCTGATCCAGTGCCAGCTACGCTGGACAGGACACGTTGTCCGCATGACAGACAGCAGGTTCCCGAGGATGCTATTGTATGGCCAGCAGAAGGAAGGCCACCGTGAACATGGAAGACCCTGCAAGCGCTTCAAGGGCACCTTGAAGACAAACCTCAAAGCCTGTGACATAGACATTGCTTCCTGGGAACTTGACCGTTCTCGCTGGCGTTTGAAAACAAGAGAACGCTGGCCATTAAGGCGAAGCGTGAGTGAAGGAAGTAGGGCTCAACTTCTGGAGACGTTTTCCCTTGCAACACCTGTGGGAAGTGCTGCGCATCCAGAATCGGCCTCTTCTCCCATATGAGGACACACACCAACAGATAAGCCTGCCTGCCTACTCATCCGTCGGTCCGACGGAAGACTCCATCATACATAACGAACTGCCAAGAAAGATGGACACATTTTTTGCTCACACACACAACACAGACACACACAAACACACAACACACATACAACAACGGACATACACTGAAACACATGCACACACACACAGCATACACACAGCACACTCACACACACACACACACACACTCAATCACACACACACACACACACACTCACACACACACACAAACACTCACACTCATTCACACACACACACACACACACACAGACACACACACACACACTCACACACACACACTCACACACACACACTCACACACACAAACACTCACACACACAAACACTCACACACACACACACTCACACACACACACACACACAAACACTCACACACACACACACTCACACACACACTCACACTCACACACACACACACTCACAGACACACACACACACACACACACACTCACAGACACACACACACACACACTCACAGACAGACAGACAGACACACACACACACACACACACTCACACACACACACACACACACACACACTCACAGACAGACAGACAGACACACACACACACACACACACACACACACACACTCACAGACAGACAGACACACACACACACACACACACACACACACACTCACAGACAGACAGACACACACACACACACACACACTCACACACACACACACACACACTCACAAGGTAGTAGGGCTGAGGGGAACAGTGGAAGCCTTGACGTTCCTGAACCAACTGGTGACGAAGGAAGTGACAGACGGAACGTCGTACTTCTTTGTCTCATAGCGGTACATCTTGCCTTCTCTGAAACTGTGCACATACTGTGTTGTGTTGTGTTGTCTCATAGCGGTACATCTTGCCTTCTCTGAAACTGTGCTGTGCTGTGTTGTGCTGTGTTGTCTCATAGCGGTACATCTTGCCTTCTCTGAAACTGTGCACATACTGTGTTGTGTTGTCTCATAGCGGTACATCTTGCCTTCTCTGAAACTGTGCTGTGTTGTGTTGTGTTGTCTCATAGCGGTACATCTTGCCTTCTCTGAAACTGTGCACATACTGTGTTGTGTTGTGTTGTCTCATAGCGGTACATCTTGCCTTCTCTGAAACTGTGCACATACTGTGTTGTGTTGTGTTGTCTCATAGCGGTACATCTTGCCTTCTCTGAAACTGTGCTGTGCTGTGTTGTGCTGTGTTGTCTCATAGCGGTACATCTTGCCTTCTCTGAAACTGTGCACATACTGTGTTGTGTTGTCTCATAGCGGTACATCTTGCCTTCTCTGAAACTGTGCTGTGTTGTGTTGTGTTGTCTCATAGCGGTACATCTTGCCTTCTCTGAAACTGTGCACATACTGTGTGTTGTGCTGTGTTGTCTCATAGCGGTACATCTTGCCTTCTCTGAAACTGTGCACATACTGTGTGTTGTGCTGTGTTGTCTCATAGCGGTACATCTTGCCTTCTCTGAAACTGTGCACATACTGTGTTGTGTTGTCTCATAGCGGTACATCTTGCCTTCTCTGAAACTGTGCACATACTGTGTTGTGCTGTGTTGTCTCATAGCGGTACATCTTGCCTTCTCTGAAACTGTGCACATGCTGTGTTGTGTTGTGTTGTCTCATAGCGGTACATCTTGCCTTCTCTGAAACTGTGCACATACTGTGCTGTGTTGTCTCATAGCGGTACATCTTGCCTTCTCTGAAACTGTACACATACTCTCTGTGTCGTGTCGTGTCGTGTCGTGTCGTGCTGTGCTGTGCTGTGCTGTGCTGTGTTGTGTTGTGTTGTGTTGTGTTGTGTTGTGTTGTGTTGTGTTGTGCTGTGCTGTGCTGTGTTGTGTTGTCTCATAGCGGTACATCTTGCCTTCTCTGAAACTGTACACATACTCTCTGTGTCGTGTCGTGTCGTGTCGTGTCGTGTCGTGTCATGTCGTGCTGTGCTGTGCTGTGCTGTGCTGTGTTGTGTTGTGTTGTGTTGTGTTGTGTTGTGTTGTGTTGTGTTGTGCTGTGCTGTGCTGTGTTGTGTTGTCTCATAGCGATACATCTTGCCTTCTCTGAAACTGTGCACATACTCTCTGTGTTGTGTTGTGTTGTGCTGTGTTGTATTGCACTGCATTGCATTGTGATGTATTGCATTGTGATGTATTGCATTGTACTGCATTGCATTGCACTGGTTTGCATTGCATTGTATTGTATTGTGTATCCCTTACAACAGAGAACTCTCTGTTCTCTCTCCATAAACAGCTGGTCACCACCATGCAGTGCCACCTGTCTTTCTTTTCTGTCTACAGGTGAATTTCTTCCCACTCCCCCCCACCCTTGATCTGCTACAGGATTAGGTCCCTTGACTGCTACAGGATTAGGTCCCTTGATCTGCTACAGGATTAGGTCCCTTGACTGCTACAGGATTAGGTCCCTTGATCTGCTACAGGATTAGGTCCCTTGACTGCTACAGGATTAGGTCCCTTGACTACTACAGGATTAGGGCCCTTGACTGTTACACTGGGATTAGGTCCCTTGACTGCTACAGGATTAAGTCCCTTGACCTGCTACAGGATTAGGTCCCTTGACTGCTACAGGATTAGGTCCCTTGACCTGCTCTGATGTACAAATAGGATCATGAAAATTTCTCCTCCTCCACCCACCGGTCATAAAAACAACAACAAAAAACGTGTGCACAGAGATTATGTCAAAGATGCATTCTCATTCCACAAGGGAAATAATCAGAAAAAAAAATCCACAACAAATACATGAGTTTTGTGCCCTGGCTGTGGCAAAATTGGGTTCACCTCAGCAGAAGCAGTGACCTTCTGGGAGGGATCACCACTAACCCCCCTCCCTCCCTCCCCCCCACCCCAACACACACACACAGACCTCACCCAGTGTAAGACTGTTACCAGCTAACATTCTCTTTCATTTCAAACACACTGTTGTTCAAACTAACACCCCCCCCCCCCCCCCACACACACACACACCCTTCCCTCTCCTTTTTCTCTTTTCCCTTTATAACTCCCCCCCCCTCCCCCACCACAACCCCCCACACCCCTTCCCCATTGTTCACATGTAGCTTTTCAAGTAACGTCACCTTTGTCCACCATGTTTCAGTGTCACCATGTTTCAGTGTGGCCAGTGGTGTTGACTGTGTCACCATGTTTCAGTGTGGTCAGTGGTGTTGACTGTGTCACCATGTTTCAGTGTGGTCAGTGGTGTTGACTGTGTCACCATGTTTCAGTGTGGTCAGTGGTGTTGACTGTGTCACCATGTTTCAGTGTGGTCATTGGTGTTGACGGTGTCACCATGTTTCAGTGTGGTCAGTGGTGTCACCATGTTTCAGTGTGGTCAGTGGTGTCACCATGTTTCAGTGTGGTCATTGGTGTTGACTGTGTCACCATGTTTCAGTGTGGTCAGTGGTGTTGACTGTGTCACCATGTTTCAGTGTGGTCATTGGTGTTGACTGTGTCACCATGTTTCAGTGTGGTCATTGGTGTTGACTGTGTCACCATGTTTCAGTGTGGTCAGTGGTGTTGACTGTGTCACCATGTTTCAGTGTGGTCATTGGTGTTGACTGTGTCACCATGTTTCAGTGTGGTCATTGGTGTTGACTGTGTCACCATGTTTCAGTGTGGTCATTGGTGTTGACTGTGTCACCATGTTTCAGTGTGGTCAGTGGTGTTGACTGTGTCACCATGTTTCAGTGTGGTCATTGGTGTTGACTGTGTCACCATGTTTCAGTGTGGTCATTGGTGTTGACTGTGTCACCATGTTTCAGTGTGGTTATTGGTGTTGACTGTGTCACCATGTTTCAGTGTGGTCAGTGGTGTTGACTGTGTCACCATGTTTCAGTGTGGTCATTGGTGTTGACTGTGTCACCATGTTTCAGTGTGGTCAGTGGTGTTGACTGTGTCACCATGTTTCAGTGTGGTCAGTGGTGTTGACTGTGTCACCATGTTTCAGTGTGGTCAGTGGTGTTGACTGTGTCACAATGTTTCAGTGTGGTCATTGGTGTTGACTGTGTCACCATGTTTCAGTGTGGTCATTGGTGTTGACTGTGTCACCATGTTTCAGTGTGGTCAGTGGTGTTGACTGTGTCACCATGTTTCAGTGTGTTCAGTGGTGTTGACTGTGTCACCATGTTTCAGTGTGGTCATTGATGTCACCATGTTTCAGTGTGGTCAGTGGTGTTAACTGTGTCACCATGTTTCAGTGTGGTCATTGGTGTTGACTGTGTCACCATGTTTCAGTGTGGTCATTGGTGTTAACTGTGTCACCATGTTTCAGTGTGGTCAGTGGTGTTGACTGTGTCCACTATGTTACAGTGTGGTCATTGGTGTTGACTGTGTCACCATGTTTCAGTGTGGTCAGTGGTGTTGACTGTGTCACCATGTTTCAGTGTGGTCATTGGTGTTGACTGTGTCACCATGTTTCAGTGTGGTCAGTGGTGTCACCATGTTTCAGTGTGGTCATTGGTGTTGACTGTGTCACCATGTTTCAGTGTGGTCATTGGTGTTGACTGTGTCACCATGTTTCAGTGTGGTCAGTGGTGTCACCATGTTTCAGTGTGGTCATTGGTGTTGACTGTGTCACCATGTTTCAGTGTGGTCATTGGTGTTGACTGTGTCACCATGTTTCAGTGTGGTCATTGGTGTCACCATGTTTCAGTGTGGTCAGTGGTGTTGACTGTGTCACCATGTTTCAGTGTGGTCAGTGGTGTTGACTGTGTCACAATGTTGTATGTATGCTTCATGAGCACGGGGGACAGAGATTTCTGCGCATGACCAGTGTCTGCCAGGTCCTCTCTTTAACTCTTTAACCGCCAAGTGTCTGTGTGAAAACCACTCCACAGTTCCAAATACTGAAATAGTTTAGAAACAAAGCTCCCAGTCAGCGGTGTTGGTTCATGTCAGTTTCAGTTTCAGTAACTCAAGGAGGCGTCACTGCGTTCGGACAAATCCATATACGCTACACCACATCTGCCAAGCAGATGCCTGACCAGCAGCGTAACCCAATGCTCTTAGTCAGGCCTCGAGAAAAAACAAACAAAAAAACCACCACCACAATGTCAAAATAACACAATGGACTTGTTCAGTTCAAACTGGGTCAGGGGGCAAAGGTTAGTCATTGTTCTAATGGTGGGACACTGGTCACAGCTGTTGAGCTTTGTTATAATGTGAAAACTGGTCTTATCATCATGATCCCTTTAGCGCCAGTCATTCGCACGCGTGCATAACTCTAAAACTGGAGAAACTGAAGACAAGGGAGAGGCAGGGAAGGGAGGGTTAGTTTTTACCCTGCCATGAAAGCAGCCATATTCCGTTTTTTCGGGGGAAACTGTCTAGTCAACTAAAGTCGCCTATGGCGGTGAAAGTTAATTCTCTGTGCACTGAAAGCTACACTCCGGACATGAAAGCAGCCATATTCCGTTTTTTCGGGGGAAACTGTCTAGTCAACTAAAGTCGCCTATGGCGGTGAAAGTTAATTCTCTGTGCACTGAAAGCTACACTCCGGACATGAAAGCAGCCATATTCCGTTTTTTCGGGGGAAACTGTCTAGTCAACTAAAGTCGCCTATGGCGGTGAAAGTTAATTCTCTGTGCACTGAAAGCTACACTCCGGACATGAAAGCAGCCATATTCCGTTTTTTCGGGGGAAACTGTCTAGTCAACTAAAGTCGCCTATGGCGGTGAAAGTTAATTCTCTGTGCACTGAAAGCTACACTCCGGACATGAAAGCAGCCATATTCCGTTTTTTCGGGGGAAACTGTCTAGTCAACTAAAGTCGCCTATGGCGGTGAAAGTTAATTCTCTGTGCACTGAAAGCTACACTCCGGACATGAAAGCAGCCATATTCCGTTTTTTCGGGGGAAACTGTCTAGTCAACTAAAGTCGCCTATGGCGGTGAAAGTTAATTCTCTGTGCACTGAAAGCTACACTCCGGACATGAAAGCAGCCATATTCCGTTTTTTCGGGGGAAACTGTCTAGTCAACTAAAGTCGCCTATGGCGGTGAAAGTTAATTCTCTGTGCACTGAAAGCTACACTCCGGACATGAAAGCAGCCATATTCCGTTTTTTCGGGGGAAACTGTCTAGTCAACTAAAGTCGCCTATGGCGGTGAAAGTTAATTCTCTGTGCACTGAAAGCTACACTCCGGACATGAAAGCAGCCATATTCCGTTTTTTCGGGGGAAACTGTCTAGTCAACTAAAGTCGCCTATGGCGGTGAAAGTTAATTCTCTGTGCACTGAAAGCTACACTCCGGACATGAAAGCAGCCATATTCCGTTTTTTCGGGGGAAACTGTCTAGTCAACTAAAGTCGCCTATGGCGGTGAAAGTTAATTCTCTGTGCACTGAAAGCTACACTCCGGACATGAAAGCAGCCATATTCCGTTTTTTCGGGGGAAACTGTCTAGTCAACTAAAGTCGCCTATGGCGGTGAAAGTTAATTCTCTGTGCACTGAAAGCTACACTCCGGACATGAAAGCAGCCATATTCCGTTTTTTCGGGGGAAACTGTCTAGTCAACTAAAGTCGCCTATGGCGGTGAAAGTTAATTCTCTGTGCACTGAAAGCTACACTCCGGACATGAAAGCAGCCATATTCCGTTTTTTCGGGGGAAACTGTCTAGTCAACTAAAGTCGCCTATGGCGGTGAAAGTTAATTCTCTGTGCACTGAAAGCTACACTCCGGACATGAAAGCAGCCATATTCCGTTTTTTCGGGGGAAACTGTCTAGTCAACTAAAGTCGCCTATGGCGGTGAAAGTTAATTCTCTGTGCACTGAAAGCTACACTCCGGACATGAAAGCAGCCATATTCCGTTTTTTCGGGGGAAACTGTCTAGTCAACTAAAGTCGCCTATGGCGGTGAAAGTTAATTCTCTGTGCACTGAAAGCTACACTCCGGACATGAAAGCAGCCATATTCCGTTTTTTCGGGGGAAACTGTCTAGTCAACTAAAGTCGCCTATGGCGGTGAAAGTTAATTCTCTGTGCACTGAAAGCTACACTCCGGACATGAAAGCAGCCATATTCCGTTTTTTCGGGGGAAACTGTCTAGTCAACTAAAGTCGCCTATGGCGGTGAAAGTTAATTCTCTGTGCACTGAAAGCTACACTCCGGACATGAAAGCAGCCATATTCCGTTTTTTCGGGGGAAACTGTCTAGTCAACTAAAGTCGCCTATGGCGGTGAAAGTTAATTCTCTGTGCACTGAAAGCTACACTCCGGACATGAAAGCAGCCATATTCCGTTTTTTCGGGGGAAACTGTCTAGTCAACTAAAGTCGCCTATGGCGGTGAAAGTTAATTCTCTGTGCACTGAAAGCTACACTCCGGACATGAAAGCAGCCATATTCCGTTTTTTCGGGGGAAACTGTCTAGTCAACTAAAGTCGCCTATGGCGGTGAAAGTTAATTCTCTGTGCACTGAAAGCTACACTCCGGACATGAAAGCAGCCATACTCCGTTTTTTTGGGGGAAACTGTCTAGTCAACTAAAGTCGCCTATGGCGGTGAAAGTTAATTCTCCGTGCACTCAAAGCCACACTCACTTGATGAGCTCCGGACATGAAAGCAGCCATACTCCGTTTTTTGGGGGAAAGTGGAGTGATGGCCTAGAGGTAACGCATCCGCCTAGGAAGCGAGAGAGAATCTGAGCGCGCTGGTTCTAATCACGGCTCAGCCGCCGATATTTTCTCCCCCTCCACTACACCTTGAGTGGTGGTCTGGACGCTAGTCATTCGGATGAGACGATAAACCGAGGTCCCGTGTGCAGCATGCACTTAGCGCACGTAAAAGAACCCACGGCAACAAAAGGGTTGTTCCTGGCAAAATTCTGTAGAAAAATCCACTTCGATAGGAAAAACAAATAAAACTGCACGCAGGAAAACATACAAAAAAATGGGTGGCGCTGTAGTGTAGCGACGCGCTCTCCCTGGGGAGAGCAGCCCGAATTTCACACAGAGAAATCTGTTGTGATAAAAAGAAATACTAATACAAATACAAAACTGTCTAGTCAACTAAAGTCGCCAATGGCGGTGAAAGTTACTTCTCCGTGCACTGTAACTCAGTGTAAGCCACACTCACTTGATGAGCTCCGGACATGAAAGCAGCCATACTCTGTTTTTTGGGGGGAACTGTCTCGTCAACTAAAGTCGCCTATGGCTGTCAAAGTTACTTCTCCGTGCACTGTAACTCAGTGTAAGCCACACTCACTTGATGAGCTCCGGACATGAAAGCAGTCATACTCCGTTTTTGGGGGGGAACTGTCTAGTCAACTAAAGTCGCCAATGGCTGTCAAAGTTACTTCTCCGTGCACTGTAACTCAGTGTAAGCCACACTCACTTGATGAGCTCCGGACATGAAAGCAGTCATACTCCGTTTTTTGGGGGGAACTGTCTAGTCAACTAAAGTCGCCTATGGCGGTGAAAGTTACTTCTCCGTGCACTGTAACTCAGTGTAAGCCACACTCACTAGATGATCTCCGGACAGGAAGAGACCTGGAAGCGTTTGGCCAGCTTGGGGCTGCCGTCCAGGTTAACCCTCGCAACGTTCATCCACAGTTTTTCACTGAAACACAGCAGCCGTATCCATTAACCCTCGCCACGTCAAACCCTCAACCCTCGTCTAACCCTCAACACGACATCCACACACATTGACTTTCGCCATGTTCATCCAGTATAGTGCTTCACTGCAACACAGCCACTGTATACATCTACCCTCACCAAGTCACAACAATCATACACATTGACCTTCACCATGTTCGTCCAGTATAGTATTTCACTGCAACACAGCCACTGTATACATCTACCCTCACCACGTTACAACAATCATACACATTAACCTTCACCATGTTCGTCCAGTATAGTGCTTCACTGCAACACAGCCACTGTATACATCTACCCTCACCAAGTCACAACAATCATACACATTGACCTTCGCCATGTTCATCCAGTATAGTATTTCACTGCAACACAGCCACTGTATACATCTACCCTCACCACGTTACAACAATCATACACATTGACCTTCGCCATGTTCGTCCAGTATAGTACTTCACTGCAACACAGACACTGTATACATCAGCCTCACCAAGTTACAACAATCATACACATTGACCTTCGCCATGTTCATCCAGTATTTCACTGCGACACAGACACTGTATACATCAACACTCACCAAGTTACAACAATCATACACATTGACCTTCGCCATGTTCGTCCAGTATAGTATTTCACTGCAACACAGACACTGTATACATCAGCCTCACCACGTTACAACAATCATACACATTGACCTTCGCCATGTTCATCCAGTATTTCACTGCAACACAGACACTGTATACATCAGCCTCACCACGTTACAACAATCATACACATTGACCTTCGCCATGTTCGTCCAGTATAGTGCTTCACTGCAACACAACCACTGTATACATCTACCCTCACCACGTTACAACAATCATACACATTGACCTTCGCCATGTTCATCCAGTATAGTATTTCACTGCAACACAGCCACTGTATACATCTACCCTCACCACGTTACAACAATCACACACATTGACCTTCACCATGTTCGTCCAGTATAGTATTTCACTGCAACACAGACACTGTATACATCAGCCTCACCACGTTACAACAATCATACACATTGACCTTCGCCATGTTCATCCAGTATAGTATTTCACTGCAACACAGCCACTGTATACATCTACCCTCACCACGTTACAACAATCATACACATTGACCTTCGCCATGTTCATCCAGTATAGTATTTCACTGCAACACAGCCACTGTATACATCACCCTCACCACGTTACAACAATCATAAACACTGACTTTCGCCGTGTTCGTCCACTTTTTCATATATGGTTGTCTGAGATTAAAGAACAAACCATGGACATTGATTTTTGTCAGTTTGACTGCTTTGATGCACACACACACACACACACACACACACAGATACACACATGGTACACACACACACACACACACAGACACACACATGGTACACACACACACAGACACACACACGGTACACACACACACACACACACACACACAGACACACTACACATACACAGACACACACACACACACGGTACACACACACACACACTATATGTGTGTAAGAGGGTATATAAACACTCACCTGATTCCAACACTAACATCTACAGACATACAGATGTGTATATCACTCACCTGATTCCAACACTAACATCTACACACATACAGATGTGTATATCACTCACCTGGTTCCAACACTAACATCTACAGACATACAGATGTGTATATCACTCACCTGATTCCAACACTAACATCTACAGACATACAGATGTGTATAACACTCACCTGATTCCAACACTAACATCTACAGACATACAGATGTGTATATCACTCACCTGATTCCAACACTAACATCTACAGACATACAGATGTGTATAACACTCACCTGATTCCAACACTAACATCTACAGACATACAGATGTGTATATCACTCACCTGATTCCAACACTAACATCTACAGACATACAGATGTGTATATCACTCACCTGATTCCAACACTAACATCTACAGACATACAGATGTATATATCACTCACCTGATTCCAACACTCTCTAACAGAGAAAAGTGGTCCTGGCAGTCTGAACGGTAGCTGAAAAAGAAAGATACACTGTGTGTATTTCTGGATCACTTCACACACACACACACACACACATATGCATGCGCACACACACATGCACGCACACACACACACACACACTTCTACATATCCACCCCTACAAAACCCTACCTCTCCACATGCAACCACCACACACCCCCACTCACACACCACACTCAACCCACACCCCACACCCACACTCACACACCCCACCCCACCGCACACCACACTCACACACCCCATCCCACTGCACACCACATACACACACCCCACCCCACCGCACACCACACACACACACCCCCACCCCTCCACCCCCACCCCCCCACACACAAGAGGACCAGCCAGTGTCCCGTGGTGGATCCAGTAGAGGCCTGTGTCAGGTGTTCAAAGGTGTCGTCCCCCAGCTCTCTGCTCACCGCCTTCCTGCCGGCCTTGTCCAGCCACATGTACACCTCGCTGGATTCCTCCATCACGCCTGCAATCACCACACCTGGACTTAACACACCCAGTTTATATCACCACACGTGGTGTTAATCAGCACAGCCACAGGTACACCTCGCTGGATTCCTCCATCACGCCTGCAATCACCACACCTGGACTTAACACACCCAGTTTATATCAACACACGTGGCGTTAATTAGCACAGCCACATGTACACCTCGCTGGATTCCTCCATTGTGCCTGCAATCAGCACCCCTGGACTTAAAACACCCAGTTCATATCAACACACGTGGCGTTAATTAGCACACCTGGACTTAACACACCCAGTTTATATCAATACACGTGGCGTTAATTAGCACACCTGGACTTAACACACCCAGTTTATATCACCACACGTGGTGTTAAATAGCACACCTGGACTTAACACACCCAGTTTATATCACCACACGTGGTGTTAATTAGCACACCTGGACTTAACACACCCAGTTTATATCACCACACGTGGTGTTAATTAGCACACCTGGACTTAACACGCCCAGTTTATATCACCACACGTGGTGTTAATTAGCACACCTGGATTTTAACACACCTGGTATGAATTAACACACCTGGATTTTACACACCTGGTATGAATCAACAGATCTGGATTGAACACACCTGGTGTTAACACACCTGGATTTAGCACACCTGTAATTAACCCACATTCAACACTGTTTCAAACACTGCTTCACATGCTGGTTGGATAAGGTGCCAAGAATACAACACAATACAATAGAATACTACATGACACAATACAACACAATACAATACGAAACAGTACAACACAACAAAATGCATTACAATATAACACAACAAAATACATTACAATATAACACAACAAAATACATTACAATATAACACAGCACAATACAACACAACACAGTACAGCACAATACCAAGACACACCTGTATAATAGGCAGTGACGTCAACACAGACACAACACAACACACCTGTATAATAGGCAGTGACGTCAACACGGACACAACACAACACACCTGTATAATAGGCAGTGACGTCAACACGGACACAACACAACACACCTGTATAACAGGCAGTGACGTCAACACGGACACAACACAACACACCTGTATAACAGGCAGTGACGTCAACACGGACACAACACAACACACCTGTATAACAGGCAGTGACGTCAACACGGACACAACACAACACACCTGTATAATAGGCAGTGACGTCAACACAACACAACACAACACAACACACCTGTATAATAGGCAGTGACGTCAACACAGACACAACACAACACACCTGTATAATAGGCAGTGACGTCAACACGGACACAACACAACACACCTGTATAATAGGCAGTGACGTCAACACGGACACAACACAACACACCTGTATAATAGGCAGTGACGTCAACACGAACACAACACAACACACCTGTATAATAGGCAGTGACGTCAACACAGACACAACACAACACACCTGTATAATAGGCAGTGACGTCAACATGAACACAACACAACACAACATAACACGGACACAACACAACACACCTGTATAATAGGCAGTGACGTCAACATGGACACAACACAACACACCTGTGTAATAGGCAGTGATGCCGTCACGGAGGAGGACGAGGGCAGGGAAGGTGCTGAGGCCCAGACCTGTTGACAGAGGTCCTCCTGCCTTCTGCTTCACCACCCTGACACCTGGCTGCACTGAAACACACCCCAGTCATCACCACCCTGACACCTGGCTGCACTGAAACACACCCCTGTCATCACCACCCCGACACCTGGCTGCACTGAAACACACCCTTTCACCACCCCAACACCTGGCTGCACTGAAACACACCCCAGTCATCACCACCCTGACACCTGGCTGCACTGAAACACACCCCAGTCATCACCACCCTGACACCTGGCTGCACTGAAACACACCCCTGTCATCACCACCCTGACACCTGGCTGCACTGAAACACACCCCTGTCGTCACCACCCTGACACCTGGCTGCACTGAAACACACCCCAGTCATCACCACCCTGACACCTGGCTGCACTGAAACACACCCCAGTCATCACCCTGACACCTGGCTGCACTGAAACACACCCCAGTCACCACCCTGACACCTGGCTGCACTGAAACACACCTCAGTCATCATCACTCTGACACCTGGCTGCACTGAAACACACCCCTGTCATCATCCCGACACCTAGCTGCACTGAAACACACCTCAGTCATCACCACCCTGACACCTGGCTGCACTGAAACACACCCCAGTCACCACCCTGACACCTGGCTGCACTGAAACACACCTCAGTCATCACCACCCTGACACCTGGCTGCACTGAAACACACCCCTGTCATCACCACCCTGACACCTGGCTGCACTGAAACACACCCCTGTCACCACCCTGACACCTGTCTGCACTGAAACACACCCCTGTCATCACCACCCTGACACCTGGCTGCACTGAAACACACCCCTGTCATCACCACCCCGACACCTGGCTGCACTGAAACACACCCCTGTCATCACCACCCTGACACCTGGCTGCACTGAAACACACCCCTGTCATCACCACCCTGACACCTGGCTGCACTGAAACACACCCCTGTCATCACCACCCTGACACCTGGCTGCACTGAAACACACCCCTGTCACCACCCTGACACCTGGCTGCACTGAAACACACCCCTGTCATCACCAACACAAAGGCTCCAAAGTCACAGGCTTCACCACCCTTAAGGGGGGACACGGCAGTGCTAAAGAGACCAAAATGATGATTTTTCATGATTTGGGTTTTTGATGGATTTTGATTCTTGAACATCTGTTCTATCACATGCGTAAGTTT
>NC_134910.1:24001267-24003767 GCF_041734735.1 Babylonia areolata | reverse complement strand
ATTTATTGTTTCATGTTAACCAGTCCAATCTGCAGCTGATTTCTGACCATCGATTACACACAATGCGCTGATCAGGCCTTGACAGCCTACCCAGGTTTGTGTAACATAAAATGAAATAAAACAATATGACCGAAAAAAACCAAAAGTAAAATTACTGAACTTTGGTTTCTACAAAGTATGGGGCTTCATTGCATGTTCAACAAAGCCTGCTTCCAACAATATTGATGATTGCAATAAACATGCTAAATTGTGGTATTACCGCTGTGTTGCAAACTGGTAATGTTATTTTAACGTACTTTCCCCCCAAATATTGATGCAGTGAAGACGGCAGGACTGTAAAGAAGCCAACAGCCAAGCGTGTGAACAAATCTAGCAGACGACGATTGTTCCACGTTTTCTTTTTCACTCCATTCCCGCAACACTCTCGACTCTCGCGAGATGTGGGGTTCAGTCGGCAGAAGTGATTTCCGGGTTTGGAAAATGTCAAAAGACGTCTGAAAACTTTTTCAAGCTCCGAGAAATCTGTTCTGTAATTCCCTTACCAGTGAGACAGAAGCCACCCCACCATGTCCACATAATCGGGAATTCAGAGGTAAGGTGAACACCAGATAGTTTGATTAGTTTAAGTTTTTTTATCGTTCTGAATTCGGCTCAGGGGAATGTGTTCAAAGTTTTCTTCACGGAGCAGTCGCCATTTTCGGAAGTGAAAATGATGGATGTGAAGTTCAGTGGTGCGTGTTGCTGAGGGCACACTCGGCTTGATAATGTGGTTGCCGCCCTGGCAGGAAACTACTGGGTCTGGTACTCTTATCAGTTAGCCTACCGCCAGTTACTGATACAGTGATAATGCACGTTCACTGTTGGAATCTCTGGGAAATAGATCACGCGCCGTTTCAGCTCGGAATCGTACTTGAGAACTCAACTCCGGGAAGTGAAATTGAAAGACCAGTACTTACTCCGTTTCCACCCACAGTCATATTCTTAGTCACAGTCATTCTGGTGTATTTTACTCGGCTGAGGTGACGGGCTGGGTAATTGATCAATGCTGCTGGATCTGTCAGGTCTGACTAATGAGTTTCACCCACCGTCCAGTTTTAAGCCTCAGTTCTTTTAATAATAATAATTGATAATCTGTCTAAACTGAAGTCATCCAGCGGTTGCAGAAAAACTAAAAGTTTGGTAATAACAAATATGAATATCCCCATTTCTTCTATGTTTTTTCCATTCACTTTCATTCAGAAGATTGAAAAGTTAAAAATTGGTTGATATCATAATATGTGTATTATACTCCATATTTCTTTCCCACCTGAATGGGGTAAAGAGGGCCAGAGTGGAGGGGAAGAAAGGTAGAATTTCTGTCTGCCAAATGTAAGAGTACAGGGGAAGAAGTGTGGATATTGCCAAAAGTCTTATAAATAAGAGTGGATTGAGGGCAGGGTCAGAAATGAAAATTGGAGATCTAATGCCTCAAAATCTGTTTATGGGAACATTGTTACTGATTCTTAGAATACATGTAGACCCTTGGATACCCCCCACACACCCTTCCTCTCTGTGCCTGTCTGTCTCTCTTTCTGTCAGTCTGTCTCCTCTCTGTGCCTGTCTGTCTCTCTTTCTGTCGGTCGGTCTGTCTGTCTCCTCTCTGTGTCTGTCTGTCTTTCTGTCGGTCTGTCTGCTCTCTGTGTCTGTCTGTCACTCTTTCTGTCGGTCGGTCTGTCTGTCTGTCTCCTCTCTGTGCCTGTCTTTCTCTCTTTCTGTTGATCTGTCTGTCTCTTTCTAACTTAACTGAAGTGAAATAAAACAGAATGTGAATAACAAAAGATAATGGGTCCTATTTTTAGTCTTTGTCAGAACTGACAATTTTTTAAAATCATAATTTTGAAAATATCAAGTTGAGGTTAATTCAGTGTATTGAGAAGTAAGTTTTTTTTTTTTTTTAAGAATTTATTTTTCCACCTGTCTGCTGTGTGTGTGGTGTATACTAATAAAAGTAATATAGTATATGACTAGAGCCTAGTAGAGGGCTTTGACCAGTTTAGAATATATATATATTATATAGAGTAGTTATAAACATGTATGCAGTTCTTCAAAGCTCAGTGTTAATCACAAATCCAGTATATTTGAAAAGAATCGATAAACACATAAGATGAAGTAAAAGATAAAAGATATAAGAGTCCATAAAAATACAGTCACTGATATTTTTAAAGCACAATAATTTACAAAACCCACAAAGTAACATTATCTCAGTGACACAACTGTTACAGTTGAGCACACATACTCAGAACCCTCAGTAAACAGCCCAGATAACAGCAGCCTCAGGACAAAGAGCACAAAGATATAATTGCACCAGTGTTACCCCCCCCCCACACCCCCTCCACACAAACACAGGCAATTGCTGTGGTGATGTTAATTCACTCACTCTTGCACACCACTGCACATGACACAAAGCAACACATTCAGTAATCCATCACATTCCCAAGGCAATGAAATAAGATAGTAGGAG
>NC_134910.1:23928767-23996267 GCF_041734735.1 Babylonia areolata | reverse complement strand
AGTGACTGACACCTCCAGGTCCCTGTGGAGGCCTGTGTATGACATCAGTAGGTATATGTGTGTGTGTGTGTGTGCGTGTGTGTGTGTGTGTGTAGGTGTGGGTACAGTGTACATGTATACATATACATGATGAGTCACACACCGTACAGACACTCTGCTTTGGCTATGCAGATTTCACTTCTAGTTCTACCTTGTGAGTGTGTGCAAGCTCAGAATTATGGTTTGACTGTGCTGTTGGCTGTCTGAACCAATCAGAACACACACACACACACACACACACACACACACACACACACACACACCACACACACACACACACACACACACACACAGTGTGATGCGGAAACAGAAACCTCACATGGCATAACCGTGTTCTTTCAGGAAAACATCAAACTGACACACGCATGCATGCATGCGAACACACACACACACACACACACACACACACACACACAGTGACACACACACACACACACACACACACACACACACACACACACACATATATATATATATATATGTATGCGAACACACACACACACACACATGCATGTATACACACTTGCACTTGCACACACACACACACACAGAGTCTCTCTTTCATTCACACAGTTTCTCTTTCTTTTAATCTCTCACTCTGTCTTCCTCACTCTCTGACTCTGAAGCTCACACACACATGCTCACACACATGGCTTGATGAAAAACAACTGTTGCTTATTCAATTTACCATCATGAAATAAAATCTTGAGTTGATTTAACAGACACACACACTCTCTCTCTCTCTCTCTTTCAAGGTTTTCTTTTTATTCTTCATTTAAATCAGTTGCTCACTTCCTCACATAAGAATCAGAATCGGAACAACTTGATAATCTCATAAGAGAAATTTAGTGTGGAGAAGACTGTGATTCAAATTACAAGACCACGGTGGCCGCCCCTCCCTCCGCCCCCCACCCCCACCCCCCTCCCCCCCACACACACCAAATATTCCCCAAACTGTAATCAAAATAAGCAACACTGCTGTTAGAAAAGCATTAATATGCTTCAGGCTAGGTGTTCCTCCCTTAAAAAACTTTTTAAATATCGCTTTATTGCCCGATCAGCTGAGAGTCTGTTCTGTCCATTTTGTAAAAAAAAAAAAAAAAAAGCTCCAGAATCTGAAATTGACTTTTTATTTTTCTGTTCAAACTATCGCAACATCAGGGAAAAGTATTTACCTGGCATACTTTTCTCCCGACCATCAGTGTGTGATATGACACCTTTGATGGCCAGTGACAAACTTTGTAAATTGCTTGCATGGTAATATTTTTAGAGGCCTTAGAAAAGAGACATTTGGATTTAGAGAAAGTGCATAACAGTTAACTTAAATTATGACAAATTAAAAATGTGCTCAAACTTAAATACCTCCTTTAACAGAATAATCATCAGTTGCACTGTTGTGTTTGTGTATGTCTGTACTTTTGTTTGTATACATATGTACCCACCCCACACACCCTTCAGTGGTATAACATGTGTACCTACCCCACACACACTTCAGTGGTATAACATGTGTACCCACCCCACACACCCTTCAGTGGTATAACATGTGTACCCACCCCACACCCTTCAATGGTATAACGTGTACCCACCCCACACACCCTTCAATGGTATAACGTGTGTACCCACCCCACACCCTTCAATGGTATAACATGTGTACCCACCCCACACACCCTTCAGTGGTATAACATGTGTACCCACCCCACACCCTTCAATGGTATAACGTGTACCCACCCCACACACCCTTTCAGTGGTATAACATGTGTACCTACCCCACACACCCTTCAATGGTATAACGTGTACCCACCCAACACACCCTTCAGTGGTATAACATGTGTACCCACCTCACACACCCTTCAATGGTATAACATGTGTACCCACCCCACACCCTTCAATGGTATAACATGTGTACCCACCTCACACACCCTTCAATGGTATAACATGTGTACCCACCCCACACACCCTTCAATGGTATAACATGTGTACCCACCCCACACCCTTCAGTGGTATAACATGTGTACCCACCTCACACACCCTTCAATGGTATAACATGTGTACCCACCTCACACACCCTTTCAGTGGTATAACATGTGTACCCACCTCACACACCCTTCAGTGGTATAACATGTGTACCCACCCCACACACCCTTCACTGGTATAACATGTGTACCTACCCCACACACCCTTCAATGGTATAACATGTGTACCCACCCCACACACCCTTCACTGGTATAACATGTGTACCCACCCCACACACCCTTCACTGGTATAACATGTGTACCCACCCCACACACCCTTCAGTGGTATAACATGTGTACCCACCCCACACACCCTTCAATGGTATAACATGTGTACCCACCCCACACACCCTTCAGTGGTATAACATGTGTACCTACCCCACACACCTTCAGTGGTATAACGTGTACCCACCCCACACACCCTTCAGTGGTATAACATGTGTACCCACCCCACACACCCTTCAGTGGTATAACATGTGTACCCACCCCACACACCCTTCACTGGTATAACATGTGTACCTACCCCACACACCCTTCAATGGTATAACATGTGTACCCACCCCACACACCCTTCAGTGGTATAACATGTGTACCCACCCCACACACCCTTCAGTGGTATAACATGTGTACCTACCCCACACACCCTTCAATGGTATAACATGTGTACCCACCCCACACACCCTTTCAGTGGTATAACATGTGTACCCACCCCACACACCCTTTCAGTGGTATAACATGTGTACCCACCCCACACACCCTTTCAGTGGTATAACATGTGTACCCACCCCACACACCCTTTCAGTGGTATAACATGTGTACCCACCCCACACACCCTTCAGTGGTATAACATGTGTACCCACCCCACACACCCTTCAATGGTATAACATGTGTACCTACCCCACACACCTTTCAATGGTATAACATGTGTACCCACCCCACACACCCTTCAGTGGTATAACATGTGTACCCACCCCACACACCCTTTCAGTGGTATAACATGTGTACCCACCCCACACACCCTTCAGTGGTATAACATGTGTACCCACCCCACACACCCTTCAATGGTATAACATGTGTACCCACCCCACACACCCTTCAGTGGTATAACATGTGTACCTACCCCACACACCTTCAGTGGTATAACGTGTACCCACCCCACACACCCTTCAGTGGTATAACATGTGTACCCACCCCACACACCCTTCAGTGGTATAACATGTGTACCCACCCCACACACCCTTCACTGGTATAACATGTGTACCTACCCCACACACCCTTCAATGGTATAACATGTGTACCCACCCCACACACCCTTCAGTGGTATAACATGTGTACCCACCCCACACACCCTTCAGTGGTATAACATGTGTACCTACCCCACACACCCTTCAATGGTATAACATGTGTACCCACCCCACACACCCTTTCAGTGGTATAACATGTGTACCCACCCCACACACCCTTTCAGTGGTATAACATGTGTACCCACCCCACACACCCTTTCAGTGGTATAACATGTGTACCCACCCCACACACCCTTTCAGTGGTATAACATGTGTACCCACCCCACACACCCTTCAGTGGTATAACATGTGTACCCACCCCACACACCCTTCAATGGTATAACATGTGTACCCACCCCACACACCCTTCAATGGTATAACATGTGTACCCACCCCACACACCCTTCAGTGGTATAACATGTGTACCCACCCCACACACCCTTTAGTGGTATAACATGTGTACCCACCCCACACACACTGTGACACTACCCCGTCCCTTGCTATTTTCAGAAGCGGAGTCAGACGTCAGTGAGTTTCACCTTCACCTTTGACCCGGGCTGCCCCCACCACCATGACCACAGTCTGACCTTGACCTTCAGCACTGGAGAGGAACCTCAGGGGCAGCAACTGAACTCAAGGGAGACAACAGTGTACACATTTTTTCTCAGGAAATCTAGAAACCACAGTTTACGGTTAGTAATTGTCAAGTCGGGCATAAAACCAGATTTGAAATTGGCTACTTTTTGTATTTAACCCTTTCGCTGCCAGGAAAATAAGATTTAAGTGAAATCTATTTGCCAGGGTTTTTTTTTCACAAAAAAGGGTAAATTTAAATAAAAAAATTCTGTGCTCTTTAAAAGTATATATATTTTTTCTGAAAGGTAAATGACTAAAGAATACTAAACACATGATGGTTTCCCATTTTATATATTTTTAGTGACATGCTGTTGTTTTGAAATCAGTGTTTTGTTTTTTGTCAAATTTTCAACTTGTTCATTTCAAGCATTAGTCAGAATGGCAATAACAGAGCATTTTGCTCGTGTATATGTCATGGGGTACTTAAGATGTCAGTCAGCTTTCTATGACTTTGGAAAGGTCCTTGTCTTTGTGAAAGGGATTTATTTCAGAATGACAATAAAGGAGCATTTTGCTCATGTATAATTTATGTCATGGGGTACTTAAGATATCAATCAGCTTTTTATGACTTTGGAAAGGTTCTTGTCTTTGTGAAAGGGATTTATTTCAGAATGGTAATAAAGGAGCATTTTGTTCATGTATTACATATGTCATGGGGTACTTAAGATGTCAATCAGCTTTTTATGACTTTGGAAAGGTCCTTGTCTTTGTGAAAGGGATTTATTTCAGAATGGTAATAAAGGAGCATTTTGTTCATGTATTACATATGTCATGGGGTACTTAAGATGTCAATCAGCTTTTTATGACTTTGGAAAGGTCCTTGTCTTTGTGAAAGGGATTTATCAGGTTCACAATGCCATCAAAGGGGCATCAGGACGGACAGATGATTTTATTTATTTATTCATTTTCTGAAATGCGTGCAGATCTTTCCAGTGTTTGAACTGACATCTATTTGAGGACCAGGCGAAGAGAAAGAAGAGAGGAGAAAAAAAAGGAAAAAGGACGGAGTTTGGAGGGGAGGAAGGCAAGGGAGAGAATTTGTGTGGAGGAGGTTGTGTCCCCTGAGCCACATGATGGGCGACGCTCTGCTGTGCTTCAGCTGTTGTATCACTGAACAGCCACAGCCGGTGAGGGGGGCGTTTGTCTGCTATGTCTGTCTGTCTGTCATGTCTGTCTGTCATGTCTGTCTGTGATGTCTGTCTGTGATGTTTGAGATGTATGTCTGTCTGTCATGTCTGTCTGTGATGTTTGAGATGTATGTCTGTCTGTCTGACTGTTCTGTCTGTCTGTCATGTCTGTCTGTGATGCCTGTCTGTCTGTTCTGTCTGTCATGTCTGTCTGTCTGTGATGTCTGTCTGTCATGTCTGTCTGTCATGTCTGTCTGTGATGCCTGTCTGTCTGTTCTGTCTGTCTGTCATGTCTGTCTGTCTGTGATGTCTGTCTGTCATGTCTGTCTGTCATGTCTGTCTGTGATGCCTGTCTGTCTGTTCTGTCTGTCTGTCATGTCTGTCTGTGATGTTTGAGATGTCTGTCTGTCTGTGATGTCTGTCTGTCTGTTCTGTCTGTCTGTCATGTCTGTCTGTGATGTTTGAGATGTCTGTCTGTCTGTGATGTCTGTCTGTGATGCCTGTCTGTCTGTTCTGTCTGTCTGTCATGTCTGTCTGTGATGTCTGTCTGTCTGTTCTGTCTGTCTGTCATGTCTGTCTGTGATGTTTGAGATGTATGTCTGTCTGTGATGTTTGAGATGTATGTCTGTCTGTCTGTTCTGTCTGTCTGTCATGTCTGTCTGTTCTGTCTGTCTGTCATGTCTGTCTGTGATGTTTGAGATGTATGTCTGTCTGTGATGCCTGTCTGTCTGTTCTGTCTGTCTGTCATGTCTGTCTGTGATGTTTGAGATGTCTGTCTGTCTGTGATGTTTGAGATGTCTGTCTGTCTGTCTGTTCTGTCTGTCTGTCATGTCTGTCTGTGATGTCTGTCTGTGATGTTTGAGATGTCTGTCTGTCTGTTCTGTCTGTCTGTGATGTCTGTCTGTCTGTGATGTTTGAGATGTATGTCTGTCTGTCATGTCTGTCTGTGATGTCTGTCTGTCTGTTCTGTCTGTCTGTCATGTCTGTCTGTGATGTTTGAGATGTCTGTCTGTCTGTGATGTCTGTCATGTCTGTCTGTCTGTTGTATGTATGTCTGTCTGTCTGTCATGCTTCTGGATGTTTGAGATGTCTGTCTGTCTGTGATGCTGTCTGTTGTCTGTCTGTCTGTCTGTCTGTGATGTTTGAGATGTCTGTTCTGTCTGTCTGTGTTAGTCTGTCTGTGATGTTTGATGTTGTCTGTCTGTTCTGTCATGTCTGTCTGTCTGCTGATGTTTGAGATGTCCTGTCTGATTGTTCTGTCTGTTCTGTCTTTGTCGTCTGTATGTCTGTCTGTGTGATGTTTGATATGTCTTGTCTGTCTGGATTTGAATGTCTGTCTGTCTGTCTGTTGTCTGTCTGTTGTCTGGTGTCATGTGTCTGTTGTCTGTGATGTTGAGTGTCTGTCTGTGATGTTTGAGATGTGTCTGTCTGTCTGTTCTGTCTGTCTGTTTCATGTCTGTCTGTCTCTGTGATGTTTGAGATGTTGTCTGTCTGTGATTCTGTCTGTCTGTATGCTGTTTCATGTCTGTCTGTCATGTCTGTCTGTGATGTTTGAGATGTATGTCTGTCTGTGATGCCTGTCTGTCATGTCTGTCTGTCATGTCTGTCTGTCATGTCTGTCTGTGATGTTTGAGATGTATGTCTGTCTGTGATGCCTGTCTGTCTGTTCTGTCTGTCTGTCATGTCTGTCTGTCATGTCTGTCTGTGATGTTTGAGATGTATGTCTGTCTGTGATGCCTGTCTGTCATGTCTGTCTGTGATGTCTGTCTGTGATGTCTGTCTGTGATGTTTGAGATGTCTGTCATGTCTGTCTGTGATGTTTGAGATGTCTGTCTGTCATGTCTGTCTGTGATGTTTGAGATGTCTGTCTGTCTGTGATGCCTGTCTGTCTGTCTGTCATGTCTGTCTGTGATGTTTGAGATGTCTGTCTGTCATGTCTGTCTGTCTGTCATGTCTGTCTGTGATGTCTGTCTGTGATGTCTGTCTGTGATGTTTGAGATAGTCTGTCTGTATGCCTGTCTGTCTGTCTGTCTGATCTGTCTGTGTCTGTCTGTGTGATGTTTGAGATGTTGTCTGTCTGTGATCTGTCTGTCTGTCTGTCTGTGATGTCTGTCTGTGATGTCTGTCTTGTCTGTCTTGTCTGTCTGTCATGTCTGTCTGTGATGTCTGTCTGTGTCTGTCTGTCATGTCTGTCTGTGATGTCTGTGTGATGTCTGTCTGTCTGTTCTGTCTGTCTGTCATGTCTGTCTGTGATGTTTGAGATGTTGTCTGTCATGTTGTCTGCTGTCATGTCTGTCTGTCTGTCGTGTCTGTCTGTTGTCTGTCTGTGATGTTTGAGATGTCTGTCTGTCTTCGTGTTTGATGTCTGTCTGTGATGTTTTGTGCTGTCTGTCTGTCTGTCTGTGATGTCTGTCTGTGATGCCTGTCTTGTCTGTCTGTCTGTCATGTCTGTCTGTGATGTTTGAGATGTCTGTCTGTCTGTGATGTTTGAGATGTCTGTCTGTCTGTCTGTTCTGTCTGTCTGTCATGTCTGTCTGTCTGTCATGTCTGTCTGTGATGTTTGAGATGTCTGTCTGTCTGTGATGCCTGTCTGTCTGTTCTGTCTGTCTGTCATGTCTGTCTGTGATGTTTGAGATGTCTGTCTGTCTGTGATGTTTGAGATGTCTGTCTGTCTGTCTGTTCTGTCTGTCTGTCATGTCTGTCTGTCATGTCTGTCTGTGATGTTTGAGATGTCTGTCTGTCTGTTCTGTCTGTCTGTCATGTCTGTCTGTCTGTGATGTTTGAGATGTCTGTCTGTCTGTCATGTCTGTCTGTGATGTCTGTCTGTCTGGTCTGTCTGTCTGTCATGTCTGTCTGTGATGTTTGAGATGTCTGTCTGTCTGTGATGTTTGAGATGTATGTCTGTCTGTCTGTTCTGTCTGTCTGTCATGTCTGTCTGTCATGTCTGTCTGTGATGTTTGAGATGTCTGTCTGTCTGTGATGCCTGTCTGTCTGTTCTGTCTGTCTGTCATGTCTGTCTGTGATGTTTGAGATGTCTGTCTGTCTGTGATGCCTGTCTGTCTGTCTGTCTGTGATGTTTGAGATGTATGTCTGTCTGTTCTGTCTGTCTGTCATGTCTGTCTGTCATGTCTGTCTGTGATGTTTGAGATGTCTGTCTGTCTGTCTGTCATGTCTGTCTGTGATGTTTGAGATGTCTGTCTGTCTGTCTGTTCTGTCTGTCTGTCATGTCTGTCTGTGATGTCTGTCTGTGATGTCTGTCTGTGATGTCTGTCTGTGATGTTTGAGATGTCTGTGATGTTTGAGATGTATGTCTGTCTGTGATGTTTGAGATGTCTGTCTGTCTGTCTGTCATGTCTGTCTGTGATGTTTGAGATGTATGTCTGTCTGTCTGTCATGTCTGTCTGTGATGTTTGAGATGTCTGTCTGTCTGTGATGCCTGTCTGTCTGTTCTGTCTGTCATGTCTGTCTGTGATGTTTGAGATGTATGTCTGTCTGTCATGTCTGTCTGTGATGTTTGAGATGTATGTCTGTCTGTCATGTCTGTCTGTGATGTTTGAGATGTATGTCTGTCTGTCATGTCTGTCTGTGATGTTTGAGATGTATGTCTGTCTGTGATGTTTGAGATGTCTGTCTGTGATTTCTGTCTGTCTGTGATGTCTGTCTGTGATGTTTGAGATGTCTGTCTGTCTGTGGACACGGTGGATGTGAATTCACTGTCCTGTTGGCCTTCTTTTTAATATTTAAGTTATAACTTTATTTATTGTTTGTTTGTTTGTTTATTTGAAACATACAAATTATTCATATTTGCAGTTATACTTGCCTCTCAGTCCAAAGAGCAGCATCACTGCATGTGCTGGTTTCATTTCTTTCATAATTTATTTAAGGTGTGTGTGTTTTTCATGTATGGATTGTGTGTGTGTATTGTCGTTGTGTGTGTATGTCTGTGTGTAACATGCTCCAAGGAGGCAAAAAAGTCATTTTAGCTGTAAGTAAGATGATTAGATTTGCAAATGTTGCCTAGTTATACTTTTGGAGTTAAAAGACATTTGTGTTTTCTCAACTTTTATGTGACATTGTTGTGTATTTGGAAATGTTTGTTCTGGGCATGAAAAGATTATTTTGCAGTAATCCTCCATACTCCAATGGGAGTGAAAGGATAATTAAAACTTGAAACTTGTATTGTCGTTGTGTGTGTATGTCTGTGTGTTTCATGTGTGTGTGTGTGTGTGTTTATATGTATGTTGTGTGTGTAATTTTGCAGAAACGAAGGCGGCGTTTGGACCCAAGCATGATAGGGCTGCCCACAGACTTCCGACACACGGCCCACATAGGATCAGGGGACGTAAATAGCAGCCACACCATCAACACCAACCATGTGAGTTGTCTCTCTTGGGCCTCAATGGTCATCAGTGGTTTAGGGGGTACCCAGGTGATTTTAGGGGTTTGGGGTACATGGGAGGTTTTAGGGTACATGGGAGGTTTTGGGGTACATGGGAGGTTTGGGGTACATGGGAGGTTTGGGTGTACATGGGGGGTTTGGGGGTACATGGGAGGTTTTGGGGGTACATGGGGGGTTTGGGGTACATGGGAGGTTTTGGGGTACATGGGAGGTTTTGGGTACATGGGGGGTTTTGGGGTACATGGGGTTTTTTGGGGTACATGGGAGGTTTTGGGGGTACCTGGGGGGTTTGGGGTACATGGGAGGTTTGGGGTACATGGGAGGTTTTAGGGTACATGGGGGGTTTGGGGTACATGGGAGGTTTTGGGGTACATGGGAGGTTGGGGTACATGGGAGGTTTTGGGGTACATGGGAGGTTTTGGGGTACATGGGGGGTTGGGGTACATGGGAGGTTTGGGTACATTGGGAGGAAGATGGTATTTGGGGATTGCTGTACATGGATGGGTGTGTGTGTCAGTGTGTGTGCGTGTGTCACTCTGTGTCACTGTGTGTGTGTGTTTGTCACTGTGTGTGTATTTGTGAGTCTGTGTGTGTGTGGAGGGGGAGGGGGGTTGGAGCGGGAGGGCACTGTGTGTGTGTATGTTTGTGACTGTGTGTGTGTGTGTTAGTGTTTGTGGGTCTTACTCTATGTGTGTGTCACTGTGTGTGTCAGTATTTGTGTGTCTTACTCTGTGTGTGTGTCACTGTGTGTGTGTGTGTGTGTCTCACTGTGTCATTGTGTGTCGCACTGTCACTCTGTGTGTGTATGTGTGTTTCACACTGTCACTGTGTGTGTGTCACTGTGTGTGCATGTGTGTGACTGTGTGTGTGTGTGCAGCTCCATTCCGTTCAGAATCAGATGTCGTCCAAGGGAGACTACGAGCATCACCTGGCGCCTGGACATCTTCAGATCTCTGTGGTGGACCTGCCCTCTAAACCGTCCTCCTAGGTCAGTGTGTGTGTGTGTGTGTGTCTGTGTGTGGATGTGTGTGTGACCCCCAAAATCCACCCCCACCCCAAAAGCCACAACCACCCCCACCGCAGGTGTGTTTTGGCACAGGGCTTACTGACATGTGAGTTGTGATTAATTTGGTAAAGGACTGACGTACCTGTGAGGTGTGTTGTGATGACAGAGAGGGGAGGGTGGGGTGACGTGGGTCACGCTGACCTCTTGTCTCGCTGTGTTGGCAGGCCGGGGGGAACGTCCAGGTGTCGCTGTTTGTGACGTCTACACCTCGCCTTCGTCGTGAGCCACACTGCCACCTCTCCACACACACACACACACACACACACACACAACACACACACACACACACACACACACACACACACACAGAGGAAGAGGAGGGCGGGTGGTAACGACGGAAGACCAAGTCAGCAGACAGTGCCAGGTGAAGGGTCAAGGTGTGTGGACCTGAACTCTTTTCTTCCCACCACCTTCAGTTATGTCCACTTCTCTTGTGAACAAGGCCCAGCTGTCCGTAGCTTTGAGGGGAGTGCAGAAGGGAACTCTTTTCTACATACCACTGTTTAGATGCTGGTTTTTTGGTGTGTTTTTTTTTTTTTTTTTTTTTTTTAATTCTTCTTTTTTCTGTTGTTTTTTTTTAAACAAGGCAGGTCTGTTGATGTTTTTGAGGAGAATACAGATGTGAACTCTTTTCTACATAGTTATTACGACTGTTTAGATGCTTTTCTTCTTCTTTTTTTTTTTTTTTTTTTAAACAAGACTGGTCTGGGGTGGTTGTTTTTTTAGGAGAATGCAGAAGCAAACTCTTTTCTACATACCACTGTTCAGATGTTTTTTGAGTTTTTTTTGTTTTGTTTTTTACTGAAGCTGGTCTGTTGTTGTTTTTTTAGGAGAATTCAGATGTGAACTCTTTTCTACATACCACTGTTTAGATTTTTTTTTTCTTTCTTTCTTTCTTTTTTTTTTCTGTTGGTGTTTTGAGGAGAGTGCAGACCATGTGCAAACTTTTTTTTTCGTTTACTGAGTCAGCAGACCAAGCCCTTTTCTGCATACCACGTTCAGATGCTTTTGAATACAGCTGGCCTCTAGGTGCTATGGAGTATACACATGCAGAATCTTTCTGCACACAACTGCTTTGAGAAAGGTTGACCTGTAGGTGTTATATTATGGAGTATACACATGCAAGATCTTTCTGCACACAACTGCTTTGAGAAGATTGACTTGCAGGTGTTTGTAAAAAAAAGAAAAGAAAAAAAAGGAGTTTTCAGATCCAAAATCATTCTGCACAAATTGAACATTGAATAAGACTGGCTGTAGATGCTTTTTTTTATGGAGTGTACAGATCTATAATCTTTCTCACCGTTTAGATGGCTTTTTTTTTATGGAGTGTACAGATCTATAATCTTTCTCACCGTTTAGATGCTTTTTTTTTATGGAGTGTACAGATCTATAATCTTTCTCACCGTTTAGATGGGTTTTTTTTAACAAGACTAGCCAGTAATTTTTGGATATTTTTTTTATTGTTGTTAATGTAATAAGTCGATTGGAGTTATTTGTAGCATTGTTTTGATACTTCTTTTTTGAATAAGGCTGGCCTTCAATTTGTTTTGTTTTATGAATTTAGGGATCCAGACGTTTTGGAACAAGGCTGGCCTTCATTTTTTTTTTCTTCGTCGTCGTCTTCTTTTTTTTTCTTTTTTTTTTCAGTTTCTTTAATGGAGTTTGCAGATCCAGACTCTTTGTGTTATTGTCTGGATGCTTTTCTTTTGAAAAAGACTGGCCTGTATTTGTTATTTTAGGGAGTATGGAGATCAAAACTCTTTGTCGGAAAAATCTCCATCCTTTACCCACCAGGCGCCGTTGTCGAGATTCAAACCAGGGACCCTCAATTGAAAGTTTCATGCTTGAACCACTCGGCTATGGCGCCCGTCGAGTTGATGGATGTTTGTCTGCTCTTGTTTCCCAGTGTGCCTGAGTGTTTTGCAGTGGTGACTGCGGGGACTGGTTGACTGACATTCATGGCTTGGCTGGATTTGTCTCCCTTCATTTGGTTCATAGTATTGTCTTACTGTTATGTGTTTGTTCTTTGGTCACAACAGATTTCTCTGTGTGAAATTCGGGCAGGGAAAGTGCATTGCTACACTGAGAGCGCCACCCTATTTCAGGGGGGCGGGGGGGGTCGGTCTCTTTTGTGAGTCTAAGTGCATGCTGCTTACGGGACCTTGGTTTATCGTCTCATCCAAATGACTAGCGTCCAGACCACCACTCAAGGTCTAGTGGAGGGGGAGAAAATACTGGTGACTATGGGATTCAGACCAGTGCGCTCAGATTCTCTCGCTTCCTTGGCGGACATTTTACCACACCTATGATTCAAATGACAGTGTTTTGTATTGTGTTTGTTTTTTTGTCACAGGTCTCTGCACTCAGCTCTTTCAAGTCTGGCCTTAAAACCCACCTCTTCACAAGATAGCCTCCCTCCCCTACCTCTTCCTTGTCTTCAGTTTCTTCAGTTTTAGAGTTATGCATGCGTGTGAATGACTGGTGAGAAAGCGCTTAGATTTGTCTCTGCACAAGATTCATCGCTATATAAATACTATCATTATTATTCATTGTTATTATTATAAGATTTCTGTGTGAACTTGGGACTACTCTTTCCTTTGGAGTGCCTGAGTCAGCAGTGTGGAGCCACTCTGTGTGTTAGCTTCACTGCCCAGCCTGGATTTATTTCCCTACAGAACTTTGCCGTGGATGCCCCCCCCGCACCCCCTTTTTTTGTGTGTGTGTGTTTCCGCAGGGTTCGTTCTTTTACCTGTGTTCTGCATGCCAGACCGTGGTTTAGCTTCTCAGCCGAAAGACTAGCACCCAGACCGGCGCTGAAGGTATATGCTGGAGGGAAGATGTTGATCGGTGAATGGTTGGTCGGTCAGGCTGTGGATCGGTAAATGGTTGGTCAGTCAGGCTGTGGATCGGTGAATGCTTGGTCGGTCAGGCTGTGGACTGGTGAATGGTTGGTCAGTCAGGCTGTGGACTGGTGAATGGTTGGTCAGTCAGGCTGTGGACTGGTGAATGGTTGGTCGGTCAGGCTGTGGACTGGTGAATGGTTGGTCAGTCAGGCTGTGGATCGGTGAATGGTTGGTCAGTCAGGCTGTGGATCGGTGAATGGTTGGTCGGTCAGGCTGTGGACTGGTGAATGGTTGGTCAGTCAGGCTGTGGATCGGTGAATGGTTGGTCAGTCAGGCTGTGGATCGGTGAATGGTTGGTCAGTCAGGCTGTGGACCGGTGAATGGTTGGTCAGTCAGGCTGTGGATCGGTGAATGGTTGGTCAGTCAGGCTGTGGATCGGTGAATGGTTGGTCGGTCAGGCACAGAAGCAGTGGACGTCTCTTCTGTGTTGATTGCCTGATGTCCGGGAAGGAAACTTTTTTGGGGGGGAGTGGGTGGGGGAGAGGGTTTGTTTTTTTCTTTGTTTACTTCATTCAGATGTCAACCAAAATGTAATGGAGAAATGGAGAAGAAGGGAGGTTTTGTTTTTTTTGTTTTTTTTGTTGTTTTTTTCAATCACAAGTTGATCGAAATAGAATGGGGAAAATGGCTTCTTTTTTTCCCCCCCCCTTTTTTTTTCTTTTCGATTTTTTTCTTTTCCTTTTTGAAAAAAACCTTAAGATAATGGGAAGAGAAGCCTATTTTTTTTCTTTCATTCTTTTTCAAATCAAAATATAATGGGAGAAGAAGCCTCTTTTTTGTTGTTGTTAATTCTTTCTTTCTTTTTCTTTTTTTTTTTTTTAACTCAATCAAAATATAATGAGAATCAAAGCCTTTTTTCTTTCTTTCATATTTTGATATTTGTATATACTCTCTATAGTCAAAAATATGATTATAATCGTGAAAACAATTTAAAAAAAATTTTTTTTTTTTTAGAGGGTGGAGGGTGGTAGCGATTAAAAAAGAAAATTGCCTTGGGGGTGTTTGTGAGAGGGAAGCATTGTGTGTGTGTGTGTGTGTAAAAATGTGCATCCTGTAGTCTTTTCCACAATGCGGTGGCATGGTGATGATGTCTACTCTGATCCCTGTCATTGGAACTGGCTTTTTTTTTCTTTTCCTTTTTTTTCGTTTTTGTTTTTGCTTTTTCTTTGCTTTTTTTTCTTCTTTTTGTTTTGTTTTGTTTGTAAATAGTCGTTTTTCTGGTTCTTTTTTTTTTTTCTTCGATTTTGCGGCAGTGAAATCTGCTGACTTTTTTTCTGGAGTGTGTGGGTGGGTGGGAAGCTTGGAGCTTTTGTGGTGTTGAAAAGAAAAAAAATTGTTGTCCATTCTGGGGCCGTGCAACATTGGTGACTGTGTGAGTGTTCCGTTATTTATTTCCTGCTGGCTTTAATTCAGCTGACAGCTCATTCTTTCGCCGAAGTTTTTGTATTTGGGGAGGATGTGGGTTTTCTTCCTTTTTTAAAATATATTTTTTCTTCTTCTTCTTCTTTTTGGGCAATTTATAAAAGAACTTTCCTTCTCTAAAGCTTTCTTTGTTTATAACAAACCAAATAGTGCTGTGATTTTGTCAAAACAAACCAGATTTTTTTTGGAATGAGCTCTGTCTTATCTCTGTGAGCTAACAGCTCATCAACAGAAATCATGGGTAAGATTCATTAAAACCTGTGGTCAAAAACAACAAAACATACTATAGACATACAAGGGCAAACAGAAATGGATGTTTTAGACTCTAGGGCTTTTTATGACATTTAAGAAAGCAGAAGAAGATATGTTAGACTGTAGATCATGGCAGGACATTGAAGAAAGCAGAAGATGATATGTTAGACTGTAGATCATGGCATGACATTGAAGGAAGAAGATATGTTAGACTGTAGATCATGGCGTGACATTGAAGGAAGAAGATGATATGTTAGACTGTAGATCATGGCGTGACATTGAAGGAAGAAGATGATATGTTAGACTGTAGATCATGGCAGGACATTGAAGGAAGAAGATGATATGTTAGACTCTAGATCATGGCAGGACATTGAAGGAAGAAGATGATATGTTAGACTGTAGATCATGGCAGGACATTGAAGGAAGAAGATGATATGTTAGACTGTAGATCATGGCAGGACATTGAAGGAAGAAGATGATATGTCAGACTGTAGATCATGGCAGGACATTGAAGGAAGAAGATGATATGTCAGACTGTAGATCATGGCAGGACATTGAAGGAAGCAGAAGATATGTTAGACTGTAGATCATGGCAGGACATTGAAGGAAGAAGATGATATGTCAGACTGTAGATCATGGCAGGACATTGAAGGAAGAAGATGATATGTTAGACTGTAGATCATGGCGTGACATTGAAGGAAGAAGATATGTTAGACTGTAGATCATGGCAGGACATTGAAGGAAGAAGATGATATGTTAGACTGTAGATCATGGCATGACATTGAAGGAAGAAGATATGTTAGACTGTAGATCATGGCGTGACATTGAAGGAAGAAGATGATATGTTAGACTGTAGATCATGGCGTGACATTGAAGGAAGAAGATATGTTAGACTGTAGATCATGGCAGGACATTGAAGGAAGAAGATGATATGTTAGACTGTAGATCATGGCAGGAATTCGAAGGAAGCAGAAGATATGTTAGACTGTAGATCATGGCATGACATGGGAAGGCAGAAGTTCTTCTTTTCTGCCACTCTCTTTGTTTCTGCCTTTTTTCTTCCTGCACTATTGTCTCCCTCGTCTGCCTTCCCAGTCCATTCCCCTTTCTTTTTTCCAAGCAAGACTTGACACTTTTTTTTCTCTTTTCCGCTATCTATGATGTACTATCTGTGCTGTTTTGCTCTGGCGATTAGGAGTGAGATGTAAACACTGGGACAGGCACTAGCTACCCATTCTGCAGTGTTATTTGCCTTTATGGCCTTGTTTATTTATTTTTTGTTTGGCTTTTAAGTATTGGGGTTGTTTTTTTTAATTTTATTTTACAATCTTTTGTAAACTGGGGATGATAAAATAAGTGGAAGGGTTGACATCCTCAGCACGGCCTAATCTTGTTTGCCCTAAGGAGCTAAATGGTTCAGATGATGTGTCCAGAATTGTGTTTTGTAGGTTTATCTTCATGATTTATTTTCAGTCATTTTTGTTGTCTTTTATGTGACAGTTTTATGTTTAACGCGGTTGGACATTTGTGTAGTTGGACAGCCCTGATAATGTCTGGTTGGCTGGGCTGTTAGCAAGAACAGTTATAAAGCTAGAAGAATGCATTGAAAAATCAAAATGAGAAGAAAAACAAACAATTAATGAATTATTCAGTGGTTCATGGATGTTACGGCTGAACAGCTCGAAGAATGCATTTGAAAAATCAGTTTCAGTGATATAAAAGAAAATATATTGTTTACGTTTACTTGGTGGTTTATGAATGTGAACAGAAGCTTTTCATTGTGAAAAAACAACAACAACATTGAACAACATTGTGAAAAAACAACATTGAACAACATTGTGAAAAAACAACATTGAACATCATTGTGAAAAAAACAACATTGAACAACATTGTGAAAAACAACAACATTGAACAACATTGTGAAAAAACAACAACATTGAACGACATTGTGAAAAAACAACATTGATCAGCATTGTGAAAAGACAACATTGAACGACATTGTGAAAAAAACAACATTGAACAACATTGTGAGAAAACAACAACATTGAACAACATTGTGAAAAAACAACAACATTGAACAACGTTGTAGTGCGTGTGCTAGAGAGCATCTGTGGCAATGAGTGGAGCTGTTTACACTGGCAGCACACAGCACTGTCTGCTGGAAATTCAGCGTGGGTTCTGCACACCCCACCCCCCACCCCCATCAAAGCTGCTGCCTTTCCAAGTGATGCTTGACTTTTTGTGACCCCCGTATCTATTGGAGCTGTTTAGGTATTTATTTATTATTTATGCATTGCAGACCATTTGTAACAGGGTATTAACGTTTCTTGAGATCGGCTGTTGAGAGGTCCTTGGGGTTTCAAGAAATGGCTCTTTGCTCATTACAGGGGGGGGATTGGCTGGGGGGGAGGTTGGGGGTGGGGGGGGATTGGGGTGATGTTACATCTTGTATACGTGGTGTCAGCTGGTTTGGTGAGATTAATCATATGTCGAGGAGATTTGGTTTTCAGTTCTATTCTCACTTCTGTGATACTTTTTTTTTTTTTCATAAATTTTTGTTTATATTATCTTTTTTTCATATATATGTATGTTGGGATTTTGTTTTTTTTGTTAAACTTCATGTAACTGTTAAACTTCATGTAACTGATGTTTTGGATGTGTTTGTATGGGGGTGGGGTGGGTTTTTTGTTTTTTTTTAAACTTCATGTAACTGATGTTTTGGATGTGTTTGTATGGGGGTGGGGGTGGGTTTTTGTTTTTTGTTAAACTTCATGTAACTGATGTTTTGGATGTGTTTGTATGGGGGTGGGGGTGGGTGGGTTTTTGTTTGATAATGGGAGCAGGAGGGGTTTGGGGGGGTGGGGGTCTCATTTTTGAAGGAAATTTTTCGGAAGACAACAATTTTTGTAGGTGTGAGTGTGTTTGAGACTACATGGTTTTGGAAACCGGATTTCTATAAGTGATACATGTTTATATATTGATTTTTGTTTTCTTTCTTTTTTCTTCTTCTGTATTTTCTCCGACTGTTTACAGTTGTTGGTTACCTCCCGCCCCCCCTCCCCGCCCCCACCCCCACCCCACCATGACAGAAGTGGAAAAGACGGAAGTGTGTGTGTATGGAGACTTGTTTCGCATGTGTGTAAATAGAATTCAGATCGTGGCCTTTTATATGTGGTTTTTGTGTGTGTGTGTGTGTGTGGTTTTGCAGTTGTTTTTGGTTTTTTTGTTGTTGTTTTTATGTTTACAGCCCTTTTCTACTTATTTAAAAGCTTTTTGTTGTTGTTGTGTTTATAAATGTGTATGATAAGTGAAAGGGCCTCAGGACAGCCGTGTCTTATTTGCCTTAAAGAGCTAAATGGACGAGAGGTAATGTGTTATGGACTGTTGCCTTAAAGAGCTAAATGGACGAGAGGTAATATGTTATGGACTGTGTTGTTTTTTGTAGTAGTTGTGTTTGTTTGTTCTATAAATTTGATAGTTTTTTGTTCAGCACAGCTTTTTATTTTTTTTTTATTACTTTTTTTTTAAGACATTGTTTTGCAGTCACGTTGTTTGTTTTTTGGTGTGTTTTTTATTTTATTTTATGGATTTGACAGAGCTTTGTGTTCAATGCAGCTTTTTTTCTTTTTCTTTTTTTTTTTTTTTTTTTAATTCAGTACTGACATAGCTGTGTGATTGACTGGGTTCTACGCAACAATTTGTGTTGATGTCAGATTCACATCTGTCAAACTTGTGTGTAAATAGATTTCAGATGACTTTTGGTCGTATAGTTCTTGATGATTTTTGTACTCTGGGTCTTTAGTTGTGTGATTGTGTGTGTGTGTGTGTTGGGTTTTTTGTTGTTGTTTTTTTCTTAAGTATTGATTCTGTATTGGATTGATCTGATTTTTCTCTGGACTTCATCAATGATCAATCAAAAGCTGCCTTTTAAAGAAAAAAAGGGTTAATAACTTCTTTTTTTTTAAAGAAAAGAAAAAAAGCAACAACAGCAAAACAACCACCACCACCACCCAAAACGTTTTTTTCATTTTTATGTGCTATCAATATTACTATCGGTTGATAGTGAAAAATGGTTTCATTTGTATGGGCTATCAATATTACTATCGGTTGATAGTGAAAAATGGTTTCATTTGTATGGGCTATCAATATTACTATCAATATTACTATCAGTTGATAGTGAAAAATGGTTTCATTTGTATGGGCTATCAATATTACTATCAGTTGATAGTGAGACGTTTTCATTTTTATGTGCTATCAATATTACTATCGGTTGATAGTGGAAAATGTTTTCATTTTTTTCTGTATTTACATAGCTATTTTCTTTTTCTTTCTCTTGTTTTGTTTTTGTTTTGTCTATATAATCTACATGCCATACCTGTACTTGTCATCTTCTGTCTCTTTGTCTGTCTGTCTCTTTCTTTGTCTGTCTCTCTTTGTCTCTTCCTCTGTCTGTCTCTCTCTGTCTTTCTCTGTCTGTCTGTCTCTCTTTGTCTCTCTCTGCGCATGAGGGGACGTTTACGTTTTGTTTTATTTGTTCGTCTTGTTTGCCTTTTGCTGTGTTTGTTCATTCAGCTGAGATTTTGGACACTGTGTCACTCAGTGGGGTGACTGACAGATTGGTGTACTGTTGTTTCCAGAGACTGAAATGACTGTCACACTTACCTCTTGTGCTGATGTCATCCATGTCTGTATGATGTCATCCATGTCTGTCTCATGTGCTGATGTCATCCATGTCTGTCTGATGTCATCCATGTGTGTCTCTTGTGCTGATGTCATCCATATCTGTGATGTGCTGATGTCATCCATGTCTGTCTGATGTCATCCATGTCTGTCTCTTGTGCTGATGTCATCCATGTGTGTCTCTTGTGCTGATGTCATCCATATCTGTGATGTGCTGATGTCATCCATGTCTGTCTCTTGTGCTGATGTCATCCATGTCTCTTGTGCTGATGTCATCCATATCTGTGATGTGCTGATGTCATCCATGTCTGTCTGATGTGCTGATGTCATCCATGTCTGTCTCTTGTGCTGATGTCATCCATGTCTGTCTCTTGTGCTGATGTCATTGATGTCTCTGATGTCACTGATGTATTTCCTCTCATGCTGCGTGTCGCTTTCACAGGGCTGCTAAGAAAGTCTGAGAATAGTGTTGACCAGGTTTGCTGCTGATGACGTTGAATGGAATTCACTGTTAATTGTTTTGGGTCGGTGCAGTTCATTGATGATTACATTGGATGGGCGTAGTTCAGTGCTGAGTGGGGTGAAATCAAGTCCTAAATCTGTGGGGGTGCCATTACTTCTGGTGAAATTCGCATGGAATGAAATTCAAAGCTAGTTACTGTAGGTGAAAGTCTCTGTCAGATTCGCTGGATGAAACTGACAACTAGTTGTGTTGGCTGTTCACTGCTAATTGCTTTCAATGAAATTCACAGCTAATTATGTTGCGTGAAATTCTTTGCTGGTCACGTAGACTGAAATTCACTGCAAGTTATGTTGAATGAAATTCGCTTTGGGTGAAATCATTGCAGATTTACATTGAGTGAAACTTGGTGCTCATTTCATTCAGTGAAATTCTCAGATAAATTACGTTGGGTGAGTTTTGCGGCAAAATATTTTGGATGAAATTGACCACAAATTACAGAGGGTGAAATTCACTGCTAACTATGTAGTGTGTTTAGTTAAATTCACTGCTAAATATGAAGTATGTTTAGTGAAATTCACCACCGTTCATGCCAAATGAAAATCATTTTGGCGACATTTCACTGTTAATTACGTTGCCTGGAATTCACAGCTGTTGGGATGAAATTCCCTCGGGATGAAATTCACTGTTTACAACTGGGGATGAAGTTCACAGCAAAAAATGTTCGATGAAATTGATTGCTAATTACATAAGGTGAAATTAACAGCTAATTATTTGGGTCAAATTCACAGATGATTATGTTGGGTGAAATTCACCACAAATGACAGTAGATGAAATTCATTTTGGGTGGGATTAACCACAATTGATACAGGATGGAATTCACTGCTATTTACGTTAGGTAATTCATGGCTAATTACATTGGGTTTATTTATGGCTAATTACATTGGGTGAATTCATAGCTATTTACATTGGGTGATTTTGTGCTAATCACATTGGGTTAATTCACCACTTTGGATGCACCTCTAATTACATTGGCTGAAATCAGTGTCAATTGCATTCAGTGAATTCTTGGCTAATTGGCCGAATTCACAAACATGAATTCACCTCTGATTACATTGGGTGAATTCCCCACCAAGTACATTGGGTGAATTCACAGGGGTGAATTCATGGCTAAGTACATTGGATGAATTCACCGCTAAGTACATTGGGTCAAAATACCTTGGGTGAATTCACAGCTTATTAATTACATTGGGTGAACTCGCCACCAGTTACATGTGGATGCAGTTCAGTTTGCGTGGAGTTGACTGCTTAAGGTCTGACCGACCATTGTTACTACTACTGCCTGCCTTTGTCTGAGTGCCCTTGACAAGCCACGGACTGCCTTCGCCCTTCCCCTCGCCCTCCCTGTGGGGGGGTACTTGTTTTGCCCTTCTTTTCCGGACAGCACGGGATGGCCGCAGGCTCTGTTCTTCACCTGGACTTTTTGCCATGATTTGTAGCGGAAGTGAATCTGTTGTTTCGAGCGAAGGATAAGAAAAAGTAATGAAATAAAAAATTAAAAAAAGTTTTGAGGGTGTGATGGTTGACTTGACTTGCAGCTGGTTTGTTGTCTGGTTTTCTGGAACCTTCTTCCTGTCTGCACTTGTCTTTTGCACTTGTTCTTCCTGTCTGCACTTGTCTTTTGCACTTGTTCTTCCTGTCTGCACTTGTCTTTTGCACTTGTTCTTCCTGTCTGCACTTGTCTTTTGCACTTGTTCTTCCTGTCTGCACTTGTCTTTTGCACTTGTTCTTCCTGTCTGCACTTGTCTTTTGCACTTGTTCTTCCGTTGTGCACTTACTTTTCCCATGTAGACTTTTTGCCACATGCACAGTGCACACACAAAATGCACAGCAACAACGCGCACATATGCATACACGCATACATACACACGCACGCAAATATACATAGCACACACACACACACACACACCTGCACACACACACACACACACGCACAACACACAAAAAACAATCACACTCACGTAAACACAAACGGACTACACACACACACACACACCACAACACAGACACGGAGATAAGAAACTCCAGGGACAGCTGCACAGTACAAGGTCTTCTGAGAAGAAGCCCCTCCGTCAAGTGTTTCGGCCCGTAACTCCTTACACTCAAAGGGGGCTGGGTCGCACCCAGGTCATGACCCCTGGATGCCCTTGTATTGCCGCCTTCCCCCCCCCTGGTCCTCAGCAGGTCCGCGCCTCCAGGGTGGTCGCCATTTCAGGACTGAGTCACCTTTTCTGGCAGACGTTTTAATCATTGAGCCACCATACACCTAGTTTGAGTAATGGACTAAAATCTCTGATCAACCTGTCATGTCTTGTATTGTCTTGGACTAAAACCTCGGATCAACCTATCATGTCTTGTATTGTATTGGACTAAAATCTCTGATCAACCTATCATGTCTTGTATTGGACTAAAATCTCAGATCAACCTATTATGTCTTGTATTGTCTTGGACTAAAATCTCAGATCAACCTATTATGTCTTGTATTGGACTAAAATCTCAGATCAACCTATTATGTCTTGTATTGTCTTGGACTAAAATCTCAGATCAACCTATTATGTCTTGTATTGTCTTGGACTAAAATCTCAGATCAACCTATCATGTCTTGTATTGTCTTGGACTAAAATCTCAGATCAACCTATCATGTCTTGTCTTGTATTGGACTAAAATCTCAGATCAACCTATCATGTCTTGTATTGTCTTGGATTAAAATCTCAGATCAACCTATTATGTCTTGTATTGTCTTGGACTAATATCTCAGATCAGCCTATCATGTCTTGTCTTGTATTGGACTAAAATCTCAGATCAACCTATCATGTCTTGTCTTGTCTTGGACTAAAATCTCTGATCAACCTATCATGTCTTGTCTTGTCTTGGACTAAAATCTCTGATCAACCTATCATGTCTTGTCTTGTCTTGGACTAAAATCTCAGATCAACCTATCATGTCTTGTCTTGTCTTGGACTAAAATCTCAGATCAACCTATCATGTCTTGTCTTGTATTGGACTAAAATCTCAGATCAACCTATCATGTCTTGTATTGGACTAAAATCTCAGATCAACCTATCATGTCTTGTATTGGACTAAAATCTCAGATCAACCTATTATGTCTTGTATTGTCTTGGACTAAAATCTCTGATCAACCTATCATGTCTTGTATTGTCTTGGACTAAAATCTCAGATCAACCTATCATGTCTTGTATTGTCTTGGATTAAAATCTCAGATCAACCTATCATGTCTTGTATTGTCTTGGACTAAAATCTCAGATCAACCTATTATGTCTTGTATTGTCTTGGACTAAAATCTCAGATCAACCTATCATGTCTTGTCTTGTCTTGGACTAAAATCTCAGATCAACCTATCATGTCTTGTCTTGGACTAAAATCTCAGATCAACCTATCATGTCTTGTATTGGACTAAAATCTCAGATCAACCTATCATGTCTTGTCTTGGACTAAAATCTCAGATCAACCTATCATGTCTTGTATTGTATTGGACTAAAATCTCAGATCAACCTATCATGTCTTGTATTGTATTGGACTAAAATCTCAGATCAACCTATCATGTCTTGTATTGGACTAAAATCTCAGATCAACCTATTATGTCTTGTCTTGTATTGGACTAAAATCTCAGATCAACCTATCATGTCTTGTCTTGTATTGGACTAAAATCTCAGATCAACCTATCATGTCTTGTATTGTCTTGGACTAAAATCTCTTTTTTTTCAAATTCATTTTCTCCCCTTGTAATGAAGGTTCTAATATTCCAAAAGTTTACATCATTTTTATTTTAATCCTGCACAATGGAAGAATAAATTCCATTCAAGAAGTGATGAAATAAACAATACTGGAGACAAACAGAGATTTAAGCACTAAAACTGCATCATTGTTTCCATATGTACAGGACAAAAGACTTCTCAAGACACCTTTCTGTACATGTATACTGAAGTAGAAACCATGTACAAAAGAGACAAGGGTTTTTTCCTTGCTGATTCTTTCACTCGCACACACACACACACACACACACACACCCCCCTCTCAAACATTCCAACTAAATATCTACATTGCTTCTGCTGTAAGCATTATCCTGTGCCCTTTCTGTTGTCTGGTTGTTGTTTTTCTTGGAAGTTCTTAAAATAAAAAAAAAGAGTAAGAGAAAACAATGACAATAAAATAAATGACTATCACATGATCTAAGTTGATATTTTCCAAATAATAAGGATATGCACATCCATCTACATGCTGGGAGCTGTTTCTAATGCAACAGGTTTGTCTGTTATCCTGAACTATACAAATTCCAGAACAGAATCAGGCCATGCATTTTGTGTGGATACCACACCCAACTGGAAATCGATCATTGACTGTGTATGAACGTGCAAGAATTCTGGTAACGATGATGATTGTGTATGAACGTGCAAGAATTCTGGTAACGATGATGATTGTGTATGAATGTGCAAGAATTCTGGTAACGATGATGATTGTGTATGAACGTGCAAAAATTCTGGTAACGATGATGATGGTATTTCAATATAAGAAATATAACCTTCAATGCAAGACGGAAAAAAAAAATTATTGATTGTGCAAGAGAACATACTATGAAGTTATTCGCATTCGTGAAAAGGTGTCTATGTAAATGGACCATCCACAGAGGACATGATCACCTGAAGGTGTCTATGTAAATGGACCATCCACAGAGGACATGATCACCTGAAGGTGTCTGTAAATGGACCATCCACAGAGGACATGATCACCTGAAGGTGTCTGTGTAAATGGACCATCCACAGAGGACATGATCACCTGAAGGTGTCCATGTAAATGTCCACAGAGGACATGATCACCTGAAGAGGATTGAAGGTGTCTGTGTAAATGGACCATTCACAGAGGACATGATCACCTGAAGAGGACTGAAGGTGTCTGTGTAAATGGACCATTCACAGAGGACATGATCACCTGAAGTCGTCTGTGTAAATGGACCATCCACAGAGGACATGATCACCTGAAGAGGACTGAAGGTGTCTGTGTAAATGGACCATTCACAGAGGACATGATCACCTGAAGTCGTCTGTGTAAATGGACCATCCACAGAGGACATGATCACCTGAAGGTGTCTATGTAAATGGACCATCCACAGAGGACATGATCACCTGAAGGTGTCTGTGTAAATGGACCATCCACAGAGGACATGATCACCTGAAGAGGACTGAAGGTGTCTGTGTAAATGGACCATCCACAGAGGACATGATCACCTGAAGAGGACTGAAGGTGTCTGTGTAAATGGACCATCCACAGAGGACATGATCACCTGAAGGTGTCTATGTAAATGGACCATCCACAGAGGACATGATCACCTGAAGGTGTCTATGTAAATGTCCACAGAGGACATGATCACCTGAAGGTGTCTATGTAAATGGACCATCCACAGAGGACATGATCACCTGAAGGTGTCTATGTAAATGGACCATCCACAGAGGACATGATCACCTGAAGAGGACTGAAGGTGTCTGTGTAAATGGACCATCCACAGAGGACAGATTTTTCAATGTTCCACTGCAGAGTTAAAGAATTCCAGTACAGATTTTTCAATATTCTACTGCAGAGTTAAAGAATACCAGAACAGATTTTTAATGTTCCACTGCAGAGTTTACAAAAATCCAGTACAGATTTTTCAATGTTCCGTTCCAGAGTTAAAGATTCCAATACAGATTTTTCAATGTTCCACTGCAGAGTTAAAGAATTCCAATACAGATTTTTCAATGTTCCACTGCAGAGTTAAGACTTCTGGTACAGATTTTTCAATGTTCCACTGCAGAGTTAAGACTTCTGGTACAGATTTTTCAATGTTCCACTGCAGAGTTAAAGAACACCAGAACAAATTTATCAATGTTCCACTTAAATAATTCCAGTACATATTCTTAATATTCCACTGCATAGTTTAAAAAATCTTAATGTTCCACTAAAGAGTTTAAGAATTCCAGTAAAGGTTTTTTTCAAATGTTCCACTGCAAAGTTAAAGAATTCCCGTACAGATCTTTTAATGTTCCACTACAGAGTTAAGAGTTCCAGATAGATTTTTAAGTAAACCACTACTGGGTTAAGGATTCCAGTACATATTTTTAAGTATTCCACTGGATGGTTCATGGATTCCAATACTGATTTTAAAGTGTTCCATTTCATATTACAAGCATTCAAATATGGAACATGAGAAAAGAAAGCAAAACGCTGCCAATAAAAATACAACAAAAACTTATACTACTCTTTACATTTGAACACAATCACATGATTACACTAAGAAACTTGTCCATAAAAGTTACCTTTTATAAACTAGCATCTTGCCTTCCAGTATGCATGTGCAAGGCTTTCATAACAATTCTGGTTAGACAAGTTTCTGACTGCAACTCAACACCATAAAAAGAACACAAACAACAGCAACAACAACGGACATACAAACTATAGTGCCTCATTTTTAGCGTGAGAACTTTTTTTGTTTTGTTGCAGTCGCCTTTAGCAAAGACAGAAAACAAGACAATACAAAAGATGAAAAACCAACAGACACGACCCAATTCCTCTTGAACTCTGATTAGAACTCCACCCCAAGTTGTGCCAAACTGACAACGCTGGGCTCAGTCCTGATTAGAACTCCACCCGATGTTGTGCCAAACAGACAACGCTGGAACACTGGGCCCAGTCCTGATTAGAACTCCACCCCATGTTGTGCCAAGGAGACAACGCTGGAACACTGGGCCCAGTCCTGATTAGAACTCCACCCCATGTTGTGCCAAGGAGACAACGCTGGAACACTGGGCCCAGTCCTGATTAGAACTCCACCCCATGTTGTGCCAAGGAGACAACGCTGGAATGCTGGGCCCAGTCCTGATTAGAACTCCACCCCATGTTGTGCCAAGGAGACAACGCTGGAACACTGGGCCCAGTCCTGATTAGAACTCCACCCCATGTTGTGCCAAACAGACAATGCTGGAACGCTGGGCCCAGTCCTGATTATAACTCCACCCCATGTTGTGCCAAACAGACAACGCTGGAACGCTGGGCTCAGTCCTCTCCTTCCTTCCACTGAGGTGTCCTTCCTCAGCCACAGCCACCCAGACACACCTGTGTGCAGCCAGGACACAGAGTGAGGTGTCTTTCCTCAGCCACAGCCAGTCAGTGACACCTGTGTGCAGAGGACACACAGTGAAGTGTCTTTCCCAAGGACACAACACCATGCCGAAACAGGGCCTCGAACCCTGGTCACTGGTGAACACTGGATCAGGGGACCAGCATCTGACCCCTTCTGCCACAGGGCGTCAAAGTGTGCTTTGTGTAAACACTCACACATACACACACATGCCTACAACAACCACACACACACACATACATACAACACCCTCCCCTCCTCCCTCCCCCCCCACTCCCTATTCCACACACATACATAAACCCCCCCCAAAAAAAACCACCACCACCACCACCACCGTCAACATTCAAACCTTTGACCCATCCATTCAACTTGGACGGTCAGTTCCACACACACACACACACACACACAGAGAAAAAAGCTACCACCACCATCAAGCCTTCAACACCAGTCATCAACATCAAGACTTCAACACCACTGTCATCAACATCAACACCACTGTCATCAACATCAACACCACTGTCATCAACACCACTGTCATCAACATCAACACCACTGTCATCAACATCAACACCACTGTCATCAACACCACTGTCATCAACATCAAACCTTCAACACCACTGTCATCAGCATCAAGACTTGAACCATCAACACATCCATTCTGCTTGGCCGGTCACACACACACACACACACACACACACACACTAACACACAAACCAGAAAAACAACAACCCACCACCATCAATACTCGAACCCCCCACCCCACCCATCCGTTCAGCTTGTGTAGTCAGTTCCACACCATCACCACCACCACCACCACCAAGACTCAAACCCCACCACCCACCCCACCCACACGTTCTACTTGGGTGGCCAGTTCCTATAGATCATGACGGCAGTGGCCAGGGTGCCACACACCCCGTTGACGGCGGGCGACAACCGCTGGGCCCACAGTGTTCCACGGGGCAGCCAGCTGACCGCGTTGACCAGGTCTGCCGCTGACTGGACGATGGCCAGGACGAGGTCGTGTCTCTGGGCACACAGCTTGTGGAGGGTGCTGTCGATGTGCATGGCCTGCTGGCTCCTCTCCTCCCTGCGGGAACACAGCCACACCACGCTCAACACAACGGAACGGTGCCGTGTGGAGTGGAGGGGAACACAGCCACACCATGCCGTGTGGAGTGGAGGGGAACACAGCCACACCATGCCGTGTGGAGTGGAGGGGAACACAGCCACACCATGCCGTGTGGAGTGGAGGGGAACACAGCCACACCATGCCGTGTGGAGTGGAGGGGAACACAGCCACAACACACTCAACACAACAGAACGGTGCCGTGTGGAGTGGAGGGGAACGGAACGGTATGGAATGAAATAGAACAGAATGGAATAGAACAGAACAAAATGGACTGGAACAGAATGGACTGGAACAGAACAGAACAGATTAGAACACAACAGAAAGGGGTAGAACAGAACAGAATGGAATGGAACAGGACAGAATTGAATAAAACATGGAGTAGAACAGAGCAGAATGGACTAGAACAGAATAGAATAGAACATAACAGAATGGAATGGAACAGAATAGAAGAGAATGAAATGGAATACAGCAGAATAGAACAGAATGGAATGGAATAGAAGAGATGAGAATGGAACAGAACAGAACAGAATAAAATGGAATAGAACAGAACAGAATGGAATAGAACAGATGAGAATGGAACAGAACAGAACAGAATAAAATGGAACAGAACAGAATGGAATAGAACAGGACAAAACAGAATAGAATGGAACAGAATATAATGGAATGGAACAAAACAGAATGGAATAGAACAGAATGGAACAGAACAGAGCAGAATGGAACAGGACAGAACAGAATGGAACAGGACAGAACAGAATGGAACAGGACAGAACAGAATGGAATAGAACAGAATGGAAAAGAACAGAAGAGAATGGAATAGAACAGAACAGACCAGAATGGAATAGAACAGAACAAAACAGAACAGGACAGAACAAAATGGAACAGAATGGAATAGAATAAACTATCACAGAGGAGAAGAGAAGAGAATATAAGAGTAGAGAACAGAGAACAGAATGGAACAGGACAGAACAGAATGGAATAGAACAGTCACAGAGGAGAAGAGAAGAGAAGAGAAGAGAAGAGAATAGTAGAGAACAGAATAGAATAGAACATGTCTTGATTACCAAGTGTAGCGGGGTCACAAAGACTATTGAGGGAGGGAACAGCACATCAACGATACAAAATGCCAGTCGGAAATCATACACAAACACAAATACAGTAGCATTTCGGACACATACGTATCATACGCATAAAATGCATGTACATGTGCGCCCTCAACCCCACGCAACACACCCCGATAACACACACACACACACAAACACACACAGAACCTCTCTGTCTCTCTCTGCCAGACACACAGTGCTGAGATGGAGACAGACAGACAGACAGACAGACAGACAGACTGATCATACATGTCCTCAGATTTTTCCAGGTGTTTCTGTTTCTGCAGGCGGTGGGTCTGGATCCAGTTCACTCTCAGCTTCACCACACACCTGCACACAGGAGACACACACCTGAACATAGGAGACACACACCTGCACATAGGAGACACACACCTGAACATAGGTGACACACACCTGAACATGCATAGGTGACACACACCTGCACACAGGAGACACACACCTGAACATAGGAGACACACACCTGAACATAGGAGACACACACCTGAACATAGGTGACACACACCTGAACATGCATAGGAGACACACACCTGCACATAGGAGACACACACCTGAACATAGGAGACACACACCTGAACATGCATAGGAGACACACACCTGAACAAAGGAGACACACACCTGAACATAGGAGACACACACCTGAACATAGGTGACACACACCTGAACATGTATAGGAGACACACACCTGCACACAGGAGACACACACCTGAACATAGGAGACACCTGAACATGCATAGGTGACACACACCTGAACATAGGTGACACACACCTGAACATGCATAGGTGACACACACCTGAACATGCATAGGTGACACACCTGAACATAGGTAACAGACATCTGCACATAGGTGACACACACCTGAACATAGGAGACACCTGAACATGCATAGGTGACACACACCTGAACATAGGTGACACACACCTGAACATGCATAGGTGACACACATCTGCACACAGGTGACACACACCTGAGCAGTTAGCAATCCAGGTGTCACATTATAAGCGTTATTCCTTTTTGTTGTAGTTCTTTGATGTTTGCTGGTCCTTTTCATTCATTTTTTTATCATTATTATTCATGTATTTTTGAGAGTGTGCTGATGATACTGGCTGTGACTGCAAATATACAGGCCCCTGCACTGTTGTCAGCTGTGTTACTGTTTAATAACTGATGTTGTTGATGAACTTAGCATCGACAATTTTTGTTGTTGTTTCTTTGAAAATACCCTTGCAAACTATTACCATGCTTGTACCAAATGTGTCATATATTATATTTTCATCTGTCATATGTATTTTATTAATAAAAAGGTTATGGTGATGATGCTGAAGAGAAAATATAATCTTCAATGCAAGGAATCTTTTATTATCATTATTTCTATTATTAATGTTATCATCATCATCATCATCATCATTGTTATTATTACTATTATTATCATTGTCCTTGTATTTCTTGTTATCATTATCATTATTATCATCATCATTCTTCTTCTTCTTGTTTATGTTATCATTATTATCATCACAATCATACTATACCACCCAATACACACAGAACCAGACTCTTCAGTAATACCTAACGACCTGACGACGCAATCAACACATCAGTACCTAACGACCTAACAACCCAATCAACACAGCAGTACCTAACGACCCAATCAACACATCAGTACCTAACGACCTAACAACCCAATCAACACAGCAGTACCTAACGACCTAACAACCCAATCAACACAGCAGTACCTAACGACCTAACAACCCAATCAACAAATCAGTACCTAACGACCTAACAACCCAATCCACACAGCAGTACCTAACGACCCAATCAACACATCAGTACCTAACGACCTAACAACCCAATCAACACATCAGTACCTAACGACCTAACGACCCAATCAACACAGCAGTACCTAACGACCTAACAACCCAATCAACACATCAGTACCTAACAACCCAATCAACACAGCAGTACCTAACGACCCAATCCACACAGCAGTACCTAACGACCTAACAACCCAATCAACACAGCAGTACCTAACGACCTAACAACCCAATCAACACAGCAGTACCTAACAACCCAATCAACACAGCAGTACCTAACGACCTAACAACCCAATCCACACATCAGTACCTAACGACCCAATCCACACATCAGTACCTAATGACCTAACAACCCAATCAACACAGCAGTACCTAACGACCTAACAACCCAATCCACACAGCAGTACCTAACGACCTAACAACCCAATCCACACATCAGTACCTAACGACCCAATCCACACATCAGTACCTAACGACCTAACAACCCAATCAACACAGCAGTACCTAACGATCTAACAACCCAATCCACACATCAGTACCTAACGACCTAACAACCCAATCAACACAGCAGTACCTAACGACCTAACAACCCAATCCACACAGCAGTACCTAACGACCTAACAACCCAATCAACACAGCAGTACCTAACGACCCAATCAACACAGCAGTACCTAACGACCTAACAACCCAATCAACACAGCAGTACCTAACGACCTAACGACCCAATCAACACAGCAGTACCTAACGACCTAACAACCCAATCAACACATCAGTACCTAACGACCTAACAACCCAATCAACACATCAGTACCTAACGACCTAACAACCCAATCCACACAGCAGTACCTAACGACCTAACAACCCAATCCACACAGCAGTACCTAACGACCTAACAACCCAATCAACACATCAGTACCTAACGACCTAACGACCCAATCAACACAGCAGTACCTAACGACCTAACAACCCAATCAACACATCAGTACCTAACAACCCAATCCACACATCAGTACCTAACGACCCAATCCACACAGCAGTACCTAATGACCTAACGACCCAATCAACACAGCAGTACCTAACGACCCAATCCACACAGCAGTACCTAACGACCTAACAACCCAATCAACACAGCAGTACCTAACGACCTAACAACCCAATCAACACAGCAGTACCTAACGACCTAACAACCCAATCAACACAGCAGTACCTAACGACCTAACAACCCAATCAACACAGCAGTACCTAACGACCTAACGACCCAATCCACACAGCAGTACCTAACGACCCAATCAACACAGCAGTACCTAACGACCTAACAACCCAATCAACACAGCAGTACCTAACGACCTAACAACCCAATCAACACAGCAGTACCTAACGACCCAATCCACACAGCAGTACCTAACGACCTAACGACCCAATCAACACAGCAGTACCTAACGACCTAACGACCCAATCAACACAGCAGTACCTAACGACCTAACAACCCAATCCACACAGCAGTACCTAACCATCTAACAACCCAGCAGTACCTAACGATCTAACAACCCGATCAACACAGCAGTACCTAACGATCTAACAACCCAATCAACACAGCAGTACCTAACGACCCAATCAACACAGCAGTACCTAACGACCCAATCAACACAGCAGTACCTAACGACCTAACAACCCAATCAACACAGCAGTACCTAACGACCTAACAACCCAATCAACACAGCAGTACCTAACGACCTAACAACCCAATCAACACAGCAGTACCTAACGACCCAATCCACACAGCAGTACCTAACGACCTAACGACCCAATCGACACATCAGTACCTAACAACCTAACGACCCAATCCACACAGCAGTACCTAACGACCTAACAACCCAATCAACACAGCAGTACCTAACGACCTAACAACCCAATCAACACAGCAGTACCTAACGACCTAACGACCCAATCCACACATCAGTACCTAACGACCCAATCCACACATCAGTACCTAACGACCTAACGACCCTCCATGCCCCACTCACTTGATGATCTCGGTCAGCAGACTCAGAGCCCATATGACGAGTCCCAGCAGCCACAAAAGAGCGGACTTTCCTGGCAGCACCTCTTTGTCTCGCAGCCAGGCCAAGTGTTCCACCGGGTAGTACAGCTGTCCCAGAATGCCGCTGGCCACTTCCAGGGGCCGTAACCAGGAACTGGTTTCCTGTCGACAATGCATCTTCATCGATATGTTTTGGCAAATGACTGGGCATGTCCTGCATGTATATCTATCTGCTTGTGTGTGTGCATGTGTGTGTGTGTGTGTGTGTGTGTGTGTGTGTGTGTGCATGTGTGTGTGTGTGTGTGTGTGTGTGTGTGTGTACACATATAGATAAACAGAAAGACGTGTAGAAAGATAGATTGAAAGATATAGATACAGATCTTTAAGGTATTGATATGATATATCAATATATGACAATATATATATATATAGAGAGAGAGAGAGAGAGAGAGAGAGAGAGAGGAGAGAGAGAGAGAGAGAGAGAGAGAATATATAGATAGATAGATACATTCCTTGTGCATGATATGTTTAGCAGTATACTTTCATACATGCATGCATTTGTAGGTTAGGTATGTCTATTTGCCTATTACACACTTCCCATTATAATCAAATTCTAGCCCAGAAAGTCGGAACCTCCTCTGCTGTTCTGATGGCCATAGTTGGACACGACTGACTATCATACATACATGCCTATTTGCGAACAGTGTGTACATTTTTGCGAATGTTTCATGTACCACCCGACTTCAAAGCGCTCTCACCATGACCCACATCATAGTCTGTTTCAACCTACTTCAGATACATCAATGAATATCCATTTGGAAGAACCAGTCAAATGTCAGCTAACTCCGCCTATTTCTGTGCTCCCTCTTCTCTTGGAACATGTCTGCCGACCAAGGTCACAAACACGCACTCACATCTCTGCCGACCAAGGTCACAAACACGCACTCACATCTCTGCCGACCAAGGTCACAAACACGCACTCACATCTCTGCCGACCAAGGTCACAAACACGACACTCACATCTCTGCCGACCAAGGTCACAAACACGCACTCACATCTCTGCCAACCAAGGTCACAAACACGCACTCAAAATCCTAAAATAAAGGACAGCAAATGGTAGGAGCTGAATTCTGACACAATTTAAAATAGCTGATTTGACTGGATATGCTGAAGGTGCATTACCAGTGCTGGGAGAATTTAAGAAAGCATGTTGGTGACAAATCAGAAAATCAGTTTTGACAGGAATCTGCAAAATAGTGTCGTTTGCAATTTGACCAAAGGATATCTTGACGTAAATTTGTTTGCGAATGCTGCTGTACAGTTACTAAGCACTCCCAAAGGGTGTGTTTGCGTGGGGTGTTAGGTGTGTGTGTTTAAATGTGTGTTTGTGTGTGTCTCTGTGTGTGCATGTGTGATCAAAACCAACAATACAACAGTCTGGTGAGATATTCCAATAATATTTTATGTCCAATGAGTTCATAACCTGCTTCTGTTTTAATCCTCCACATGTATCCAAACCCATCATAAGATTTGCCCATTCACATTCACCCTCAAGCACAACTGCTGATTCAACTGTTGAAAAAACATTGAAAAGAAGGAGTAGATGAACTTTTCCTGGTGCAACCAAAAGAAAAAAGCCTTCAAAAACAGAATGGTTACATCTGACGATCGTACAACCTGATGTCTGTACAATACACACAATGAGATTGTTGCTTCAGTTGGAACGTTGGCACTGGCAGTTAGGCATACCTACCCTATATTTATCAGCGCACACACACACACACACACACACACACACACACACACACACACACACACACACACACACATATATATATATATATATGCTTCCTGCTTAAAAGCAGCACAAATCTGTCACAGCATCTCCAAGTTTGCTTTGCATACACACACACACGTGCGCACGCGCACGCACACACACACACACACACACACAGACACACACAATCTTTTTAGCTTAAAATACATGACAATGTGTATTATGAATGTGCAAAATACAGAATGAATATGCCATATGCAGGATGAATGTCATACGATAATACATAATGTTGACATTCATGTCTTAAACATATATTCATCATTATGATGAAATCACTATCAACTGAATTAGAATGTTTTTAAAGCAAATATGTCAAATGCACTTACTTGGAAAACTTACATGTTTATTGCTCCAGTTAAATCAAGTTATTTTGATTTATTTTCTTATTTTTTCTTTTGTGTGTGTGTGTTTTGGGGGGTGGGGGGGTGGGGTGACAAGTGTGAAAGTTGTCTGACAAGTGTGAAAGTTATTCTATTCTTATTTTACACACACACACACACACACACACATATATATATATATATATATATATATATATATATATAGTTATAGTTATAATTTTATAGTTATATATATAGTTATATATATATAGTCATATATAATTATATGTATTAATATAGTTATATATAAACTCATTCATAGGACAGGACTTTATATAAGATCTTGTTGTCTTGTTAATCTATAACTGTGTTGTATTGTGACACGTTCCAAATGAAATACTGCTTTAACCATAGCAAGTCATTCAAAATGACAACTGTCAAGTGGCTTTAAACAACACAATGACCACAGATGAAAATTAAAATCATAACATATGTCCACATGCACATGTAACACAGACACTCACATTAATCAGCTCTGGTAGACATGGGAGATAGTACAAACTGCATTACAGTACAGCTACATAAGGACACACATACACACACATACAGTACAGTTACACACACACACACACACACACAAACACACAACAAGGACACACACACACACACAAAACACAGACACACACATGTACGCTAGCAGAGGTTCTGATGGACAGGGAAATGTAGGGTCTAAGTACATGACCTCTCACAACCTGCAGAGGTCAGGGTTCAAAAAGCAAAGGTCAAAGGTCAGTTTAACCACCAGCAATGATGGCCATGATAAAACAGTGGTTTGCAGAGAAACAGGAAGGCGCCATCAGATGATGTTTGCAGTAAGTGTGTTTGGCACAATGTCCATGAATCAGTGGCTACACACTCTTTCTCAATGTTGTGCAAAACACACATGATGTGTCCATATATATATTTAGATGTATCCACACATTGGCATAATTCTCTATACATGAATCCTGTGTTACACATTTACTTAAATATGAACTACTGCTCGGATGCATACACGGGCACAAGAGAGAGAGAGAGAGAGTGAGAGAGACACAGAGAGAGACAGAGGGAGAGAGAGATAGAGGGAGATAGAGGAGGAGACAGAGAGAGAGAGAGGGAGAGAGAGAGAAAAAGGGAGAGAGAGAGAGGGAGAGAGACAGAGAGAGAGACAGAGACACACACAGACAGAGTGAGGGAGATAGAGAGAGAGAGAGGGAAACAGAGAGAGAGAGAGAGAGATGGAGATAGAGAGGGAGACAGATAGAGAGGAGAGAGGGAAACAGAGAGAGAGAGAGATGGAGATAGAGAGGGAGACAGATAGAGAGAGGGAGAGAGATCGAGAGAGAAAAAGAGAGAGAGCGGGGGACAGAGAAACAGAGAGAGAGGGGGAGAGAGAGAGAGAGAGGGGGGGGGGAGACAGAGAGAGAGGGGAGAGAGGGGGGAGACAGAGAGGGGGAGAGAAAGACAGACAAGACAGAACCACAAATGAGTCAGAAATGAAACCATAAATAAATAAATAAATAAATGAAACCATGTCGAAGCTTGCCTTCAATCCGAAGCCTTTGGACAAGTTTAGCATGAGCATGGAGAAATCGTCGAAAAGTCTCAGTATCACCCGACATCCACCCAACTCTGCAGATACCTTCCGACATTTCACCTGCAGTGGAGTGCTTCCCCTGCCTCCCAGAAACATCAACACGTAAGTGGACAGTCGAATTATTCGGTCCTTTCCTCGATAACTCTCTAAAAGTTTCACCACATCCATGATGACAAACTTACTGGAGCCTCGGCAATCGGTCAAAGGTCGAAAAGTTGACAGTCTGCTCACAGTAGGTTTCGGTTTCAAGGCCGCGACATGTTTGCCAAAAGTCATTTCCGCTTTTGCGACCTCGTGGGAAAACAGGAAAAGCGACACGGCACTGAGGCAAAATTAATGTCCCCACTCCAGATTTAGCCAATTACGTGTTTTTGTTTGTTTGTTTTTCTCGTTTTTTTTTACGGATGTTTATTTTACTACAGTTCGTATCTGATCGATTGATAGTTCCCATAATTTTAATCAATAATATTTAAATATATTTTAGTAGATTATTATTGGAAGCTTTGCCACATTGCTGGAATGTAATTTGCCAAACTTTGCTCCTGTGACGATGCTTGTTCCAGTAAACGGCAGCCCTTCTGAACAGAAAGGGGACCGTGGGAATGTGTTTCAGTCTGTAAATTCAAATCACATATCGACAATGTAGGCCTCATTTCTCTCTTGCCCACATCGACACATTTATGATCCAAGCATTTCGTGATGCGAATTACAAACAAACAAGAGAGAGGAATGGGGCTGTATCAGTGTGTGTGTGTGTGTGTGTGTGTGTCACGGTGTGTGTGTGTGTGTGTGTGTGTGTGTTTAACTGGGTGAACGGTTGTTGCTTACACTGGTGTTCAAGTGGTGTTTTCATGTGTTTGGTGGTGTTTTCAGGTGCTCGGCCGGGTGGTGTTTACACTGAGGTGCTCGGGTGGTGTTTACACGTGTGCTCCGGTGGTGTTTACAGGTGTTTGGGTGGCGTTTACAGCGGGTGTTTGGGTTGTGTTTACAGGTGCTCGGGTGGCGTTTACAGGCACATGTGGGGTGGTGTGACGGAGGTGCACGGTCGGGTGGAGGCCTGGCGCCCCTTTATACTGACGTGCTATCATCCAGACATCCACCCGGGTCCACCCCCCAGCAAGGCAGCACCAGGTGAACACCGGCAGAACTGACTCGTCTCTCGTCTCCACTGCTGTCACAACACGTCTCCACTGCCACTACTGCCGTCACAACACGTCTCCACTGACTCCACTGCCGTCACAACACATCTCCACTGACTCTACTGCCGTCACAACACGTCTCCACTGACTCTACTGCCGTCACAGCACGTCCCACTGACTCTACTGTCGTCACAACACGTCTCCACTGACTCTACTGCCGTCACAACACGTCTCCACTGACTCTACTGCCGTCACAACACGTCTCCACTGACCCCACTGTCGTCACAACACGTCTCCACTGACTCTACTGCCGTCACAGCACGTCTCCACTGACCCCACTGTCGTCACAACACGTCTCCACTGACTCTACTGCCGTCACAGCACGTCTCCACTGACTCCACTGCCGTCACAACACGTCTCCACTGACTCTACTGCCGTCACAACACGTCTCCACTGACTCTACTGCCGTCACAACACGTCTCCACTGTCGTCACAACACGTCTCCACTGACCCAACTGCCGTCACAACACGTCTCCACTGACCCAACTGCCGTCAGAACACGTCTCCACTGACTCTACTGCCGTCACAACACGTCTCCACTGACCCAACTGCCGTCACAACACGTCTCCACTGACCCAACTGCCGTCAGAACACGTCTCCACTGACTCTACTGCCGTCACAACACGTCTCCACTGACTCTACTGCCGTCACAACACGTCTCCACTGACTCTACTGCCGTCACAACACGTCTCCACTGACTCTACTGCCGTCACAACACGTCTCCACTGACTCTACTGCCGTCACGTCAGAACACGTCTCCACTGACTCTACTGCCGTCACAACACGTCTCCACTGTCGTCACAACACGTCTCCACTGTCGTCACAACACGTCTCCACTGACTCCACTGTCGTCACAACACGTCTCCACTGATTTACCCAAATTTCACTGGGGAAAAAAAAAGACAATTATGTTTTGGAATTTCATTTATTATTGACCCATCTGATCATATTCTAGAAAAATATAATGAAAACTGTCTGATTACAAAAATACATATATATTACTAATGTAGCTGTGTTACCTGAACCGAGTGGTTATTCAAGGGGACGGGCAGTACAAAAGAACTAACTAATAATGATTTACTGAATTAAAGGATAGACCAGAATTCCCGTGCACAGGCCAGGAACATATAGAGCCCAGTCACAAATGGGTTTTTCTGTTGTTTTATTTACAATAGTTATGAGAACATAAGAAAAGCTAAGAAGAAGATATAAGAAGAGAAGATAAGAAAGAGGAGACTAAGGAAGAGAAGACAGTGCCTGGAATGACACAAACAAATGTCATTAGCACAACATGTCGGCACAAGTGAATAGTAAAGCACATGTATACATATTACATGGAAAGACTACCACTTGGTAATGCATATGTGTGGAGACCAAACACTGACATCAAATGACATTTCTAATACATTTAAATAGTGCAGTTAAAGTGATTGAAGCTATGCGGAAATAGTGAAAGTACACTGACAGTATAGATTAGGTAAAGCTTATACTGTGTCAAAGTGACTCAAATGATCCAGTTTATCATGTTGCTCTATACTGGAGTAAGCAGTATAGGAGAGAGCATGATAACTAAATTACAATTAACAGACTGATACATATCAGGTGGTTTTAACCAAAAACTGATATTAATCCAATGATATCTTGTAATAATGACAGAATACTACACACATCTTAGAGTACTGAGAATCAGTGAAACACTAACCTTCATCAGTGACAGCAAATGAGAAAGAACGCGTCATATGCACTCACTAGAATATTCTCCAACAAACTATCAATGTCCAGAGACGTCATTGACTGTGACGTTAAGAAGAATCAAATGGAACATTGCTCCAAGCATATGACGACATAGATCAATCATAGCCGAGCTGTGACTAACATGTCAAAGCAATGACTGAACAAAGAATTAACTGAACATACTCCTATGAACACAAGTACTGTGTTGAACAATACAGTTTACAAATCAACACATTTTACACATTAGTACTTACAGCGATACGTAGCGAGGTGTCAGCCTTTGTAAGAACACATACAATACACACTCACACTGCCCGCAACACAGCAAGAGAGAGAGAGAGAGAGAGAGAGAGCAGCTCTGGTCAGATGACTGACCAGGTATGAAATGACCAGTCATCACTCACTGTGCCAATTTATGCAAGTTAAGTGGACTGCAAAGACAGTCACGTGTGCTGCGAGCAGATCGTCTCTAATCAGGCCAAATCTGACAACAACTGTGTTTCTTACAAGGTGTTCAGTGATAGATTGCTAAATGATTCCTGAACCGATTTACGTCGGGTAAGTTGCAAAAGAAAGAGCTCAACACCTACTTTATAATGAGTTTAAAATGAAGTGTTGATTATTTAAGATGAATTTATAATCTTAATTTAAGTCACATGAACAGGATCAGTTTTAACGAGCTCGTTGCTGAAAATTACAAACTGCGTTAAATCAGTTTAACATAGGCAAATATAAATGGAATAGATTTAAAGATGGAATCGTGACGATTCTGCCAGTATATAATACTTGTAGTTTACTGATCTGACAAAAGAGAAATTAATTAACTATGATGGAACAGAAACACAAGTTTCCGTACAGCCAATGACGTACCATGACACTGTCGAACAGCGAGTGTGTGGCGAGGACAGAATGACGTAAGCTTAGTGTCAGCTGAAATCTTTAGACTAACGATTAACTGATACACACACACACACACACACACATACATATACATTTGTTGTCATTATTGTTTTTGTTTTGTTTGTTTTCTTTTTGTTGAAAAAACAACAACCCTACTTGAATGAATCGACATCAGAGCCACCAAGTACCAAGTTTTGCACAGTTCCAAAAGTAACAATATCACATCGTTTAAAACTTCACATCACAGATTGTAATATTATGTAAAGGGACAAATGGAGTCCAGACAGAGTGCTTCTGTGTAAGCCACGTTTATTCCAAGTTCATATTAACCGGAGTTATTTCCCTTAGCTCGTCTCGATACACAAAGCACTACAAACGCATGCATGCATCATACTACACAGATGTGTGCAGGAATTATTTGGTTCTTCGAAGTCTTGCGATATTGGAAGGGTTGAATCACAGAAACAAAGTTTGAAATCAACATGCCTCGTGAGATTGTCGTGAATGTGATTTGTACTTCGGTTCGGTAATTACTCTTTGATTTGTAGATCGATAGATGTTCGAAACTTGTTTGAAGAAGAACAACAACAAAACAACAACAACAACAAAAAACAAACAAACAAACAAAACCACAAAAAACCACCGAAAAACCTTTTCCATCATAATAATTATGTCTTGACCAGAAAGCATCGCTCTGGAATGATGATCCGAGTTATTCCCCCTGCAATCAACGTCATCGACGTGTCCCATAACCCCCACTTACCCGTTGAGTCATGTTGCCGGCAGACTCGGGAAAAGAAAAATGAAAAAATTGAAGGATTGCGGGAACTTTCTTTGGGACTCTAAGGAAAAGACAGTTTTCGGCAGAGGCAAAAGAGGATGGAGTAAGTAGCAGACATTGCCTCGGCATTCTTCACCGTTTTTAGAACTTTTTGAGGAGTGAAAACTTGACAAACTGAGCGTGAAACCTAGACCAAATTATACCATGCTTTAAAAAAAAAAAGAAAAAAAAAAGGGGGCTGTTTGAGATTCACTGCTTTTTGTCACTACTACTACCACTCAGTACTAATGTAACTACTACTACTACTATATTGCTGCTGCTACCACTACAGTACGAATTGCAAATGGCAAGACGGCTGGTCAGATCTATGGCTTTTCATTTCAATGTCATGGCTTCTAGTCTTCATCAGCCTGTAAATTAGTTGATTCATTTGTTTATTTACTTTTTTTTTTTTTTCTTTTTCATCTGTTAGTGTTTGCTTGAGTGCCCCACTCCAAAGTAACGATGAAGTGACAAGAACTAGATCCAGATGTAGAATCGTTGATGCTGTCGCCTAGCCATGGTTGCAGAGAATACGATAGGCAGTCACTCGTGTCTGTGAAAAAAGATCGTAATTTATGGTGCGCAGAGAGAATCCGTTATCAACGCCAGTCTAATAAACGAGCATTTTTTTTCACAAGTTACATGCAGCATATCATCTTTGAAAAAGAAAAAAAGCTTTAAGGTGTGGAGAAATCTCTCAGACTGGGTGACGGCAGCAACGATTGTAGATCTTGATCTATTGCTTGTCCATTTGGAATGAGTGGCCACAGCGCTTGTGACATTATTTACAAAGCATTCAACTTGTGGTGACTCTGGACTTTCACATCCAGTAGGCCTCCAGTCAGTTGTCGTTTCTTAGATTTCAGTTTGATCACTTCAAAACACGGCGAGGGAATGCTTTCCCCTGTCTCACTCGCTCGAGAGAAAAAAAATCGTAAGTTCAGGATCAGGATCTGTTCGTCGCAGAAGCCAATATGGCCATCGTGGCAAAACTTGGGAGAGCATATGCAAAAAAAAAAAAAAAAAAAAAAAAAAAAAAAAGAGCTGCTACTACTGCTACTGTTATTGATGGGAAACAGTAACTGTCAGGGGTCTTTTGATGGCCGCCTTGAATACTGTGGTCGTCCCTGCGCTCACAACTCCTTCCTCCAGCTGATTCCATTCCTCCAGCTGATTCCATTCCGCTATTGTTTTCACAAAGAATGAGTTCTTTAGCTGGTCTGTCCTGCAGAATGGAATGACATAGCCCTTGCTCTTGTTGAAAGTTCTTTCTACTATATTGTTTATATCATGGTCTTTATAAGATGTAGGCTTGGATCTTCTGCTGGTCTTGCTTGCAGGTGTCAAGAACATTCCTGGTGGAAGGGCCAGTATTTGATTGTCAACAATCCTGAACATTGTAGTAAGTCGTATGGTTTTACGACGATTCTTTAGTCTAAAGGTGGTAAATTTTGATTTTGTAGCAGTTGCGTGGCGAAGCCTGGATCCCTTGATCTGTAGTCCCTGGTAATGAATCTGGCGGCCTGGCGTTGGACTCTGTCAAGCCTTTCGATGTCCTTTTTGAGGTGGGGGTTCCAGACTGCTGCTCCATTTTCCAGCGTTGAACAGACAAGTGAAATATATGCCATTTGGCGGCTTTCTGGGGGGTCAATTCCTCAGGTTACGTCTGAGAAAATTGAGTGAGCAGTTGGCTCTTTTACAGATGTTTGTAATGTGGCCAGTCCATTTCAGGTCGTTTGAGATCTGTACTCCCAGATATGGGTTTTGTTGAACTTGTAGTATGACGCCATTTAGTCAGTAAAAGTATGGAGATTTTCCTTTGCTGGATAGAATGTAGCATTTCTGTGCATTAAATTGCATTCCCAGTCTTTTGCCCATACTTCCAGACTATCCAGGTCTTTCTGTAGGGTGATATGGTCTTGGAAGGAGTGGATTTCTCGGTACAGGAGGCAGTCATCCGTGAAAAGGCGTACTTTTGATTTTGCGGATTGTGGCAGGTTGTTTATGTAGCACAGGAAAAGTAAAGGACAAAGTACTGTACCTTGGGGAACACCTGATATCACCTCTGTTTCCTCAGATTGCTCTCCGTCCAGGATCACTGTCATTTTGCGTTGGGTCAGGAAGTTCTTGATCCATGTATGGATGGGTCGTCTGATCCCATAGTGATTCAGCTTGTGTAGCAGTCTGTCGTGTGGTACAGTGTTGAACGCCTTACTGAAACCCGGGATTACCACATCTGTCTGGATGTTTGCATCATGTGATTTGAAGAGATCATGCATGGTGGTGAGCAACTGGGTTTCACACGATTAGCTTCTCAAAAATCCGTGGTTTCTGACTGTCAGTATGTTGTATTTTTCGAGGTGTCTATGGAGGTGGCAGCAGATAATGTGTCATAGCAGTTTGCACGCTACCGATGTCAAGGACACTGATCGGTAGTTTTCGGCTCTATTCCTGTCGACTTTCTTGAACACACCTGAAATGTTTGCTGACAGCCAGTCTATGGGGAGGACTCAGTGGTTATCGACTGTTTGAAAATAATGGTGAGTGACGGGGCAATGGCGTCCACACAAGTTTTCAGGACTGTGGATGGGATTCCATCTGGGCCGCACACCATGGAGGGGTTTATTTTCTTTAGGAGTTTAACAATTCCCTCTGTTGCAATGTCTAGATCTTCAATACTAGGTTGAGCTAGGCCCTCCATTGGGGGAGACGGTTTCCCATCATCTTGAGTGAATACAGACTTGAACTAATCAAGAAGGATGTTTGCCTTGGAGTAGCTGTGGCTATACAGGGTGTTTCCTTTTTTCAGGGCGGCTACACCTGTGTTGCCTTGGCATCTGGCTTTGATGTATCTCCAGAATGGCTTCGGGTTCTTCTCTTTGAAGCCTGTTTCAGTGGTTTCATTGATGTATTTCCACTCTGCTCTTCTCAGTGCCCGACGACTCTCTTTCTGAAGGAAGTGGTAGTTGGACCAGATATTTGATTTCTTGGCTTTCTTATAGGCCCTCTTTTCCTGTCTAAGTATTCTCTTGACCTTCCTATCTATCCATGGTAAATTGCTGCTTCGTTGACACAACCTAGAAGGGATATGTTTGTAGCTAGTAGGATTTTCTTTTTTAACTCTACCCAGAGATCATTTGTATCAGACCCTGTTTCCTGCATGGATTTCAGCTCAGTCTCTAATCGACTTAGGTTGGCATTCAGGTCATCCCAGTTAGCCTTGGAGTACATGTAGTGTTTCTTGGGTTTCTCCTTTATCCTTTGTGGTTGTGTGTCCAGGTCAGCCACTACTGCTTCATGGTCTGAGAGTCCTGGGAAGGTTTTGGAAAATTTGGCAAGGGAAGGATTGGAGACAAATACCAGGTCAATGGTCTTGTCTAATCTTGTGGGTTCGTCATGGATTTGGGAGAGACCAGCTGACATGAAAATGTCCAATAGTCGCTGCTGTCTGTGGCGATCCTGGGCACTGGCAGATACTGCTGAGTTACTCCAGTCAATGTCTGGGCAGTTGAAATCTCCTACTAAGAAGATCTGTTTTTGCCTGTCAGTCCCAGAAATATTTTGTCGTGTGTGATCCAGTTCATCAAGGTCAGCGGACGATTGATGGGGCATGAGAAACACCCGGCTAATAGGTCTTTGTTTTTCTTAAGGTGTATCTTTACCCAGATCATTTCGCAGTCTGCGTCCATTTCAGGTAACTCGGTCGAGGCTTTTGTGTACAAGGATGAACACTCCACCCCCGAGCGAGTCTCGCTTGTTTCTTTGGTCCCAAGTCCCTGGTACTATCGTTTTCTCTTTGGGCTGAATATTCTGTCGTGTTCTGTGTAGGACTTGTGTTATTCCTTTCTTGACATGCCTAGGCCTGATTAAGGGATGTTTCACTGGCCTTGCCTTCGGTTGTGTAGCCCTTAGGGCTGCTTGCTTTCAATGGACAAAATCTATGACGGGATGAAGTGAAAGAGTCAATGCTATCTTCCTCGTGATCAGCTAAGGGTGAGTAAAAATTTGTAGAGTCCAGCGAGATGCTGCGGAAAGTGAACGTATTACAGTTAATGCTGTCACATTTGTGGCAAACCCACTGTATGCTGGAGCGGGCTAATAAGTCATAGTCTGCTGTACAAAGTTCTCTCCTGGGCGTTTTCACAGATTCTGACTAACCATTTGTTGGCCTTTGCCTGTGCTGAAGATTTACAGTGCTTTGAGAGTTCGGAAGAGGCTTGGATTTACAGTCAGTGATTTCAGAAGTGTGTACACTTCATATAGGCCAATTTACACACACACACACACACACACACACTTACTCACACACACTCACACTCACACACACACACTCACTCACACACACTCACACTCACACACACACACACAGACAGACCCCACACACACAGACCCCCCACCCCCCACACAGAGCACACACACCACAAACACCCCCTCACCCCCCTCCCACACACACACATTCATACACAGAGCACAAACACCATACCCCCTCCCCCTTAACACACACATACACTCACCCCCGACCTCCCAACCCTCCACCCCCATTCACCCCCAACACAACCCTCATCACACACACACACACACACACACACACACACACACACACACACACACACACACACACACTGTGTGCTTTGGTTCCAGAGGAGATCTGTGCCTTCTTCATTGTGTTCTACCTGGTGCTGCTGTCCTATTTCTGCGCTATGCTGTCCTTCTTCTACCAGACAGTTTCTGTCTATGAGCCGTACCTCACTGGGGATCACAGCTTCCTGGAAACACCGGGTCTGTTTCTCCCTGTCCACGGCTTGATGTCTGGTCATCATGGTGATGATGATGGTGGTGGTGGTGGTGATGGTGGTGGTGATGGTGGTGATGGTGGTGGTGGTGGTGGTGATGATGATGGTGGTGGTGATGATGATGGTGGTGATGATGGTGGTGATGATGGTGGTGATGATGATGATGGAGTGGTGATGATGATAGTGATGATGATGGTGGTGGTGATGATGATGATGGTGGTGGTGGTGATGATGGTGGTGATGATGGTGGTGGTGGTGATGATGATGGTGGTGGTGGTGGTGATGGTGGTGGTGATGATGGTGGTGATGATGATGATGGTGATGATGGTGGTGATGATGGTGGTGGTGATGGTGGTGGTGATGATGGTGGTGATGATGATGATGGTGGTGGTGATGATGATGATGGTGGTGGTGGTGATGATGGTGGTGATGATGGTGGTGGTGGTGATGATGATGGTGATGATGGTGGTGATGATGATGGTGATAATGATGGTGGTGATGATGGTGGTGATGATGATGATGGAGTGGTGATGATGATAGTGATGATGATGGTGGTGGTGATGGTGATGATGATGATGATAGTGATGGTGATGATGATGATGGTAGTGATGGTGATGATTATGGTGGTGATGATGATGGTGATGATGATGAAGATGATGATGATGGTGGTAGTGATGGTGATGATGATGATGGTGGTGGTGGTGGTGGTGGTGATGATGGTGGTGGTGGTGATGATGATGAATATGATGATGATGATGATGATGGTGATGATGATGGTGATGATGATGATGATGATAGTGATGATGATGGTGGTGATGGTGATGATGATGGTAGTGGTGGTGATGATGATGATGATGATGATGATTATGGTGGTGATAATGAAGATGGTTTGTGATGATAATGAATAGTAATAATGACGGGCGCAATAATTAGTGGTTAAAGTGTTGGACTTTTAAGTTTGAGGGTCCCAGGTTCGAATCTCGGTAACGGTGCCTGGTAGGTAAAGGGTGGAGAGTTTTCCGATCTCCCAGGTCGAAATGTGTGCACACCTGCATGTACCTGAACCCCATTCGTGTGTATACGCAAGCAGAAGATCAAATACGCACGTTAAAGATCCTGTAATCCATGTCAGCGTTCGGTGGGTTATGGAAACAAGAACATACCCAACATGCACACCCCCGAAAACGGAGTATGGCTGCCTACATGGCGGGGTAAAACATACACGTAAAAGCCCACTCGTGTATATACGAGTGAACGTGGGAGTTGCAGCCCAGAAACGAAGAAGAAGAATAGTGATGATGATGATGATGATGATGGTGGTGTGGATGGTTTTGATGAAAATAATGATGTTTACAATGATGATAGTATTAGTAATGGCCAGACTGTATTGATAATAATCCTAATGATGATGATGGTAGTGCTTTACACAGCGCTTTACATGAAAGAAACACACGCGCGCGCGCACGCACGCGCACACACATACAGATACCCAGACGCACATTTCGTACACGCACGCACGCACACACACACACACACAGATACTCAGACGCACATTTCGTACCCACCCAGATCGCCACACATTAGCACTGATGCAATATCAGGTGAACTAAAGGTATGATTTTTCAGGGCCGTGAGGGCACTGAGTGTCAAAGGCACGGTGTGGGAAGGCGGGGCCCAGTCTTCTCCTTCAGACGATAAGCCCCTCGGCCTTCAGGACACAGACAGACAGACAGACAGACAGAGACTATATGTCTGCCTGTGTGTCTACAATGCATGCCTTTGTGTTGGTTAGGCCTGGGGATCAGACCACTGTTGAAGACGGATGATGACCTCCTGTACATGTCGCTCATCTATTTCACTGATGACGCCTCAGAAAAGCACACCAAAGCCTGCATCAAAAGTCTGAAGGAAGCGCTCAGACGTGAGTGGCAGTAGTTACCTTCACTTTGACATCTTCCCGTTTTAAGTGATATTAGACGGGGGGCGGAGGGGGGCCGGGGGGGGTGGGGGGTGGGGGGTACAGACAAGTACCACTTGTCCACACTCGCATCTTTTTTTTTTCTGGGTGTAGACACTGTTCTTTTGGACACAGACATCTTATTCTTCTTTCTGATACACAAATCACCATTCTTCTTCTCGGATTCCTTGACGGTGATGAACAGAGATGGACAGACAGATGGACAGACAGAAGGGATAATAGGGAATTGTGAAAAGATTTTTTTTTTCAAAGTTTTTCAAACATATGTAAACGATAGTGTGTGGCTTGTTTTGGGAATTTGGACTCTTTTTTTTTTTCGACCATGTGACGGGCATTGGAAACTAGTCACTATTTCTAGATACTAGAGAGCACACTTCATTGATACTCTGCTTTGACGTTGTGTGAAATTGTGTGATCAACGAGGGTGCTGGAAGTGGTTGGACGTGTTGGTCGGTCAGTCGGTTGATCTAGATAAATTGTTTTATATGGTTGAATCTTGTGTGCTTGACATTTTAGTCAGTCGATGTTAAATTCTCCTGGTAGAATTGTGTCATGATTTTTAAGTGTGACATCTCCCATCACTGTATTCAGATCATCCGACCAGTTTCCTCTTTCAGCTTGGTTCCTGTAAATAAATCCAAATAGTAATGGTTTGTAATGTTATAGTTTTATTTCTAAGGATTGAGAGACAGACAGACAGACAGATGGACAGACAGATGGATAGACAGATGGACAGACAGATGGACAGACAGATGGACAGACAGACAGATGGACAGACTGTTAGCTGGATGGGTGAGTGCATGGAAAGTTGGAAGGATAGACAGATGAACAGACAGGTGCACAGACAGATGGCAGACAGACAGATGGGCAGACGGACGGACAGACAGATAGATGGGCAGGCAGACAGATGGGCAGGCAGACAGATGGACAGACAGATGGCAGGCAGACAGATGGGCAGGCAGATGGACAGACAGATGGGCAGGCAGACAGATGGGCAGACAGACAGATGGGCAAGCAGACAGATGGGCAGACAGACAGATGGACAGACAGATGGCAGACAGACAGATGGGCAGGCAGGCAGATGGGCAGGCAGATGGACGGACAGACAGGCAGGCAGACAGATGGGCAGACAGACAGATGGGCAAGCAGACAGATGGGCAGACAGACAGATGGCAGACAGACAGATGGGCAGGCAGGCAGATGGGCAGGCAGGCAGGCAGATGGGCAGGCAGACAGATGGACAGACAGACAGATGGGCAGATAGACCGACAGATAGATGGGCAGGCAGATAGGTGGAAAGACATATGGTTAGACAGACAAACAGATGGACAGACAGACATATTGATAGACAGATAGCTGGGTGGATGGGTGGTTGCTTTAGTCCAGGGAAAGAAAGAAATCCCAAGGAAAAAAAATGCTAAAGAAATACATTGTAATGTACCCGATAGAAGTGTACATCACATTTAGCATAACAAAAAGGGGTAATGTGCCCGATAGAATTGTACATCACGTTTAACATAACAAAAAGGGGTAATGTGCCCGATAGAAGTGTACACCACATTTAACATAACAAAAAGGGGTAATGTGCCCGATAGAAGTGCACATCACATTTAGCATAACAAAAAGGGGTCATGTGCCCGATAGAAGTGCACATCACGTTTAACATAACAAAAAAGGGTAATGTGCCCGATAGAAGTGCACATCACGTTTAACATAACAAAAAGGGGTAATGTGCCCGATAGAAGTGTACACCACATTTAACATAACAAAAAGGGGTAATGTGCCCGATAGAAGTGTACACCACATTTAACATAACAAAAAGGGGTCATGTGCCTGATAGAAGTGTACATCACGTTTAACATAACAAAAAGGGGTCATGTGCCCGATAGAAGTGTACATCACGTGAAGTGAAGGTTTCTGCTTAGTGTTTAGTAGTAGTCAGCAGTAGCAATACTAGGTCAGTAATAAAACTGCCAACACCGGTCAACCGTGGTCAGCAAATGGTCATCCCAATGATGCATAAGTGTCACAAAGTGATGCAAGTTGAACTCTGATAGTATACAGCTGTGGTCAAGCAGCAGTCAAACACCTATGACATAATAATAGACAGATGGGACAAACTAAAGCAAACTGAGCGCTTTTAGGTTGTGGTCAATAGTGGCCCTAGACTTGGGAGAACTTAGACTTGGCTGAACGAGATTTGGGGGGAAAATAGACCTGGGGAACATAGACCTGGGGAACAGAGACCTGGAGGAACATAGAGGAACTGTTTGGGCTGGAAGAGTCAGTGGCCCGGAGGTAAATTATCAGTCAGTTTCCGAAAGACTGGACACCCTTCCGTCCATTTCCAGAGGGGATTGTGGACCTGTCTGTGCGTCCTGAAGTGCATTATCTGCCGGATCTACAGTAATGGAAAACTCGGCCAGTTTAATGTATTTGCGTCAAACGCTACAGTTATATGACAGCAGAGCAAGCCTAATGCATATATGTTTTCGCACCATTTCTTTGCCATTTGATATCTAATGAGCATTTAATCACAAAAAATTGTCGCAGAGTGTTTCTCGCTTTCCAATGCTGCCTGCCTAGGTAGAGGTGATTGTTGTCATGCCGAGAGTAACGTAACTGCCGGTGACGTAATAATGCTAAAATGTGTACCTCGCGCTGCGTGTATCAAAAGCCGCATTTTGATATGTCAAAGTCGAATATTTTCCGTGTATATTTCATTCATTTTCATATATTTTGCCTGCCCCCCCCCCCCCCACCCACCCCGCCCCCCCTCGCCCCCCCTCGCCCCCGCCCCCTCATAGTTCGTGTTTTTATTTCTTTGCATTCCTGCACTGATGGAGAGGTGTGAGGAAAAACAGCTGTGCAGGCCCTGTTGATGGAACCCCCCCCCACCCCCCCGGGCCCCCCCGTCCACCACCACCCCCTTTCCCCATCCCCCAACCCTCTCTCGTGACGCGTGCAGCCTACAAGAAAGCCCACGAGGAGAACTATGCCAGGTTCTGGAAGAGCTGTGGAGAGGCGTCCGAGAAGCCGGACAAAGTGCAGTCGTGCATTGTCAGTTACCGATTGTTGGCGACCTCGGACTGCAGTGAGGACAACGACTTTGGCTACCCTGACGGAAAGCCCTGTGTGCTGGTCACCCTCAACAAGGTATGGAGCTGCCTTCCGTGGATATCGTCCTCAGCTGTCTTGTCCTGTACTGTGCTGTGTTGTCTGGTGTTGTGCAGTGTTTGTATTTGTATTTCTTTTTATCACAACAGATTTCTCTGTATGAAATTCGGGCTGCTCTCCCCAGGGAAAGTGCCGTCGCTATACTACAGCGCCACCCATTTTTATGGTATTTTTTCCTGCGTGCAGTTTTATTTGTTTTTCCTATCAAAGTGGATTTTTCTACAGAATTTTGCCAGGAACAACCCTTTTGTTGCAGTGGGTTCTTTTACCCGCGCTAAGTGCATGCTGCACCGGGACCTCGGTTTATCGTCTCATCCGAATGCTTAGCGTCCAGACCACCACTCGAGGTCTAGTGGAGGGCGAGAAAATATCGGCGGCCGAGCAGTGATTCGAACCAGCGCGCTCAGATTCTCTCGCTTCCTAGGCGGACGCGTTGCCTCTAGGCCGTGAGCTGATTGCATTCTGCAGGAGTGGCCGTGGATTGGCGTGTCTGCCAGGCTGAAACTGTGAAGTGTTGACAGCAGCACCCAGTGGTGGATGTTGTTGGGGTTCTTGAGACACTCAGTGTACATGTATTGGGGTTCTTGTCACACTCAGTGTACATGTATTGGGGTTCTTGTCACACTCAGTGTACATGTATTGGGGTTCACAGTGACGCTCAGTGTACATGTATTGGGGTTCATAGTGACACTCAGTGTACATGTATTGGGGTTCACAGTGGCACTCAGTGTACATGTATTGGGGTTCATAGTGATACTCAGTGTACGTGTATTGGGGTTCTTGTGACACTCAGTGTACGTGTATTGGGGTTCTTGTCACACTCAGTGTACATATATTGGGGTTCATAGTGACACTCAGTGTACATCATACATGTATTGGGGTTCATAGTGACACTCAGTGTACATCATACATGTATTGGGGTTCACAGTGACACTCAGTGTACATGTATCGGGGTTCACAGTGACACTCAGTGTACATGTATTGGGGTTCTTGTCACACTCAGTGTACATGTATTGGGGTTCACAGTGACACTCAGTGTACATGTATTGGGGTTCACAGTGACACTCAGTGTACATGTATTGGGGTTCACAGTGACACTCAGTGTACATGTATTGGGGTTCACAGTGACTCAGTGTACATGTATTGGGGTTCACAGTGACAGTCAGTGTACCTGTATTGGGGTTCCTAAGGAAAAGAGAGTGGACGAAGAAAACCTTAGGGGTGAGATATGTACATGAGTCATCATGTTCGTCACAGCTGAGTGACGACAGTGTTTGTGTGTGTGTGTGTGGGGGGGGGGGGGGGGGGGGGGGGGGAGGGGGGGGGGGACATATGCTCTGCATCTTGGACAAGGATTAAGCCCAGTAGTTCCGTTCACTTGGATGAGATGACAAACCAGCAGCACGCATTTGGCACGCTGGAAAAGATTCCATGGCAGTGAAAGTCGAGTCTGTAGAAAGTCGGATAGGTGCTCAAATAATGCTTGCACTCAAGGACCGACTAGTACGTTGGGGTATGATGCTGTCAGGTATCTGCCAGCTGGATGTAGTGTAGCATAATATGGATTTGTCTGAAGGCAGTGACGCCATGAGAAACTCATTCTGCATGTTTGGCGTTTGAATAATAACAATAATCACAGGTGTTTCATCCTCCATTGTGAGCCACACAGCAATCATAAAGTCCGTTACAGGTGTTTCATCCTCCATTGTGAGCCACACAGCAATCATAAAGTCCGTTACAGGTGTTTCATCCTCCATTGTGAGCCACACAGCAATCATAAAGTCCGTTACAGGTGTTACATCCTCCATTGTGAGCCACACAGCAATCATAAAGCCCGTTACAGGTGTTTCATCCTCCATTCTGAGCCACACAGCAATCATTAAGTCCGTTACAGGTGTTTCATCCTCCATTGTGAGCCACACAGCAATCATAAAGTCCGTTACAGGTGTTTCATCCACATTCTGAGCCACACAGCAATCATAAAGTCCGTTACAGGTGTACGACTGGACACCAGACCCCTACAAAGGCCTGGCCTCCAGGATGTCCAAGAAGCTGAAGAACGCCGTCACCATGTACTACCAGCAGAACAAAGACCCCGTGCCCCTGCTCTGGATCCACTGTGAAGGGGAGGTAAGGGGGGTGTTGCATTCTGTTGTGCTGTTATGTGTTGACAGTTCACCAAACGTTCCCACTTTGGTTCCATAAGGGGCGTGCTGCATTCTGTTTTGCTGTAGTGTGTTGACAGTTCACCAAACGTTCCCACTTTGGTTCCATAAGGGACGTGTTGCATTCTGTTGTGCTGTAGTGTGTTGACAGTTCACCGAACGTTCCCACTTTGGTTCCATAAGGGACGTGTTGCATTCTGTTGTGCTGTCATGTGTTGACAGTTCACCGAACGTTCCCACTTTGGTTCCATAAGGGGCGTGCTGCATTCTGTTTTGCTGTAGTGTGTTGACAGTTCACCGAACGTTCCCACTTTGGTTCCATAAGGGACGTGTTGCATTCTGTTGTGCTGTAGTGTGTTGACAGTTCACCGAACGTTCCCACTTTGGTTCCATAAGGGGCGTGCTGCATTCTGATGTGCTGTAGTGTGTTGACAGTTCACCAAACGTTCCCACTTTGGTTCCATAAGGGGCGTGTTGCATTCTGTTGTGCTGTCATGTGTTGACAGTTCACCAAACGTTCCCACTTTGGTTCCATAAGGGGCGTGCTGCATTCTGATGTGCTGTAGTGTGTTGATAGCACGCCAAACGTTCCCACTTTGGTTCCATTAGGGGCGTGTTGCATTCTGTTGTGCTGTAGTGTGTTGATAGCACGCCAAACGTTCTTACCTCGTCTGGATCTGCTGTGAAGTGGGTTCTGTTGTATTGTATTGTATTCTATTGTAATGCGTTGTGCTGTATGACGTATTATGTTGCATCTTGTTGTATTGCATTGACAGCACACACACACACCTCCCTTAAATCGTCTGGAAAGGGGTTGTATTATATTGTGTTGTATTTTGTATTTGTATTACTCTTTTTGTCACAACAGATTTCTCTGTGTGAGATTCGGACTGCTCTCCCCAGGGAGAGTGCATCGCTACACTACAGCACACCCACATTTTGTATTTTCTTTCTGCCTGCAATTCTGTTTGTTTTCCTATCCAAGTGGATTTTTTTTACAAAATTTTGTCAGGAACAACCCTTTTGTTGCCGTGGGTTCTTTTATGTGCGCTAAATGCATGCTGCACACGGGACCTCGGTTTATCATCCGAATGACTAGCGTCCAAACTGCCACTCAAGGTCTAGTGGAGGGGGACAAAATACTGGCGACTGCAGGTGTGATTCGAACCAGGACGTTCAGATTTTATCACTTCCTAGGCGAACGCGTTACCTCTAGGCCATCACTACACTGTTTGTTGTATTGCATTGACAAGACGCCCCCCCCACCCCCCACCCCCACACACACACCACGTCTGGAATCACTGTGAAGAGAAGGGAGGGGGTGGATGGGGAGGGGTGGGGGGGGGGCGGGGGGGTAGAGGTGGAGGGAGCGTGGGGGAAGAAGGAAGGGAACGTTTTGGAACACACTTGTTGTGTTGCTGTGTTCCATGGATGGACTGTGTTGTACTCTGCTGTATTGTGTTGTGTTGCTGTGTTCCATGGATGGACTGTGTTGTACTGTGCTGTATTGTGTTGTGTTGCTGTGTTCCATGGATGGACTGTGTTGTACTGTGCTGTATTGTGTTGTGTTGCTGTGTTCCATGGATGGACTGTGTTGTACTGTGCTGTATTGTGTTGTGTTGCTGTGTTCCATGGATGGACTGTGTTGTACTGTGTTGTGTTGCTGTGTTCCATGGATGGACTGTGTTGTACACTGCTGTATTGTGTTGTGTTGCTGTGTTCCATGGATGGACTGTGTTGTACTGTGCTGTATTGTGTTGTGTTGCTGTGTTCCATGGATGGACTGTGTTGTACTGTGTTGTGTTGCTGTGTTCCATGGATGGACTGTGTTGTACTCTGCTGTATTGTGTTGTGTTGCTGTGTTCCATGGATGGACTGTGTTGTACTGTGCTGTATTGTGTTGTGTTGCTGTGTTCCATGGATGGACTGTGTTGTACTCTGCTGTACTGTGTTGTGTTGCTGTGTTCCATGGATGGACTGTGTTGTACTGTGCTGTATTGTGTTGTGTTGCTGTGTTCCATGGATGGACTGTGTTGTACTGTGCTGTATTGTGTTGTGTTGCTGTGTTCCATGGATGGACTGTGTTGTACTCTGCTGTATTGTGTTGTGTTGCTGTGTTCCATGGATGGACTGTGTTGTACTGTGCTGTATTGTGTTGTGTTGCTGTGTTCCATGGATGGACTGTGTTGTACTGTGCTGTATTGTGTTGTGTTGCTGTGTTCCATGGATGGACTGTGTCGTACTCTGCTGTATTGTGTTGTGTTGCTGTGTTCCATGGATGGACTGTGTTGTACTGTGCTGTATTGTGTTGTGTTGCTGTGTTCCATGGATGGACTGTGTCGTACTCTGCTGTATTGTGTTGTGTTGCTGTGTTCCATGGATGGACTGTGTTGTATTGTGTTGTGTTGCTGTGTTCCATGGATGGACTGTGTTGTACTCTGCTGTATTGTGTTGTGTTGCTGTGTTCCATGGATGGACTGTGTTGTACTGTGCTGTATTGTGTTGTGTTGCTGTGTTCCATGGATGGACTGTGTCGTACTCTGCTGTATTGTGTTGTGTTGCTGTGTTCCATGGATGGACTGTGTTGTATTGTGTTGTGTTGCTGTGTTCCATGGATGGACTGTGTTGTACTCTGCTGTATTGTGTTGTGTTGCTGTGTTCCATGGATGGACTGTGTTGTACTGTGCTGTATTGTGTTGTGTTGCTGTGTTCCATGGATGGACTGTGCTGTACCCTGCTGTATTGTGTTGTGTTGCTGTGTTCCATGGATGGACTGTGTTGTACTGTGCTGTATTGTGTTGTGTTGCTGTGTTCCATGGATGGACTGTGTTGTACTGTGCTGTATTGTGTTGTGTTGCTGTGTTCCATGGATGGACTGTGTTGTACTCTGCTGTATTGTGTTGTGTTGCTGTGTTCCATGGATGGACTGTGTTGTATTGTGTTGTGTTGCTGTGTTCCATGGATGGACTGTGCTGTATTGTGTTGTGTTGCTGTGTTCCATGGATGGACTGTGTTGTACTGTGCTGTATTGTGTTGTGTTGCTGTGTTCCATGGATGGACTGTGTTGTATTGTGTTGTGTTGCTGTGTTCCATGGATGGACTGTGTTGTACTCTGCTGTATTGTGTTGTGTTGCTGTGTTCCATGGATGGACTGTGTTGTACTGTGTTGTATTGTGTTGTGTTGCTGTGTTCCATGGATGGACTGTGTTGTATTGTGTTGTGTTGCTGTGTTCCATGGATGGACTGTGTTGTACTGTGCTGTATTGTGTTGTGTTGCTGTGTTCCATGGATGGACTGTGTTGTACTGTGCTGTATTGTGTTGTGTTGCTGTGTTCCATGGATGGACTGTGTTGTACTGTGCTGTATTGTGTTGTGTTGCTGTGTTCCATGGATGGACTGTGCTGTATTGTGTTGTGTTGCTGTGTTCCATGGATGGACTGTGTTGTACTGTGCTGTATTGTGTTGTGTTGCTGTGTTCCATGGATGGACTGTGTTGTACTGTGCTGTATTGTGTTGTGTTGCTGTGTTCCATGGATGGACTGTGTTGTACTGTGCTGTATTGTGTTGTGTTGCTGTGTTCCATGGATGGACTGTGCTGTATTGTGTTGTGTTGCTGTGTTCCATGGATGGACTGTGTTGTACTGTGCTGTATTGTGTTGTGTTGCTGTGTTCCATGGATGGACTGTGTTGTATTGTGTTGTGTTGCTGTGTTCCATGGATGGACTGTGTTGTACTGTGCTGTATTGTGTTGTGTTGCTGTGTTCCATGGATGGACTGTGTTGTACTGTGCTGTATTGTGTTGTGTTGCTGTGTTCCATGGATGGACTGTGCTGTATTGTGTTGTGTTGCTGTGTTCCATGGATGGACTGTGTTGTACTCTGCTGTATTGTGTTGTGTTGCTGTGTTCCATGGATGGACTGTGCTGTATTGTGTTGTGTTGCTGTGTTCCATGGATGGACTGTGTTGTACTGTGCTGTATTGTGTTGTGTTGCTGTGTTCCATGGATGGACTGTGTTGTACTCTGCTGTATTGTGTTGTGTTGCTGTGTTCCATGGATGGACTGTGTTGTACTGTGCTGTATTGTGTTGTGTTGCTGTGTTCCATGGATGGACTGTGCTGTATTGTGTTGTGTTGCTGTGTTCCATGGATGGACTGTGTTGTACTGTGCTGTATTGTGTTGTGTTGCTGTGTTCCATGGATGGACTGTGTCGTACTCTGCTGTATTGTGTTGTATTGCTGTGTTCCATGGATGGACTGTGTTGTACTGTGCTGTATTGTGTTGTGTTGCTGTGTTCCATGGATGGACTGTGTTGTATTGTGTTGTGTTGCTGTGTTCCATGGATGGACTGTGTTGTACTCTGCTGTATTGTGTTGTGTTGCTGTGTTCCATGGATGGACTGTGCTGTATTGTGTTGTGTTGCTGTGTTCCATGGATGGACTGTGTTGTACTCTGCTGTATTGTGTTGTGTTGCTGTGTTCCATGGATGGACTGTGTTGTACTGTGCTGTATTGTGTTGTGTTGCTGTGTTCCATGGATGGACTGTGTTGTACTGTGCTGTATTGTGTTGTGTTGCTGTGTTCCATGGATGGACTGTGTTGTACTCTGCTGTATTGTGTTGTGTTGCATTGCATTGTGTTGCTTTGTACCACTGTTGTATTGCGTTCTACTTTACTGCATTCTGTTTTATGTACCATAACTGTACTGTATTTTGTTTTATTGTAACATGATTGTACACTATCGTACTGTACTGTACTGTATTGTATTTTATTGTATTGTATTGTATTGTATTGTATCGCGTTGTGTTTTATTGCGTTGCATTACTATTTGTCACAACATATTTTCTGTGTGAAACTCAGACTGCTGTCTCCGTGGAGACCACATCGCCATTGTACACCGCCACTCTTTTTCCAGTCTGTGTGTGTGTGTGTGTGTGTGTGTGTGACTGAAGGAGAGAGAAAGTCTGTGTGTGTGTGTGTGTGTGTGTGTGTGTGTGTGTGTGTGTGTGTGACTGAAGGAGAGAGAGAGTCTGTGTGTGTGTGTGTGTGTGTGTGTGTGTGTGATGAAAGCGGCTATTCCTGTGGAATTTTGCCGTAGGTTCATTAACGTGCGCAACGTTCAAGCTGCGCATGTGACCTCGATTTCTCGTCTCATCCAAAAGACAAAAGACTCACGATGATGGTGTAAACGGGTGGAACAAAAGCGTTTTCATTTGCGACCTTGCTGAAGGGTGAGGGATTGAGTTCAAACCATTCACATCCGTTTCGTTGCCTGTGGGGTAGTGATGAACTCGTCACAAGGAGCAACGTGTGTGATCCTGACCCAGTTTGACAGGTGCTTGGCGGGGGAGGGGGTGGGGGTGTGATGGGGCGTCTGATGTTGGTGGTAAGTGGAAGAGTGAGGCTTTCGTGAGGTTTCGGCTCTGTGTGTGTGTGTGTGTGTGTGTGTGTGTGTGTGTGAGAGAGAGAAAGAGAGATAGAGGGGGAGGAGAGAGGCAAGGTGTATGCACGCGTTGTGCCGTACAAGGCGCTGAGTGTTTAAAGAGAAGAACAGCTGAAGCCCCATCATCCTCCCCTCCTCCTCACCCCCCCCCCCACCCCAACCCTAACCCCTCATCCCCTTGTTGTGCAGGACGAGTATGACGAAGACAACCTGGGCAACAACACGGCCTACTACCCGCATCCCGGGATCCCCGCCAATTACTTCCCCTTCCTGAACCAGTTCCGCCACTTGGCGCCGGCCGTCTTCGTCAAGTTCAACAGCCTCAAGCCCAACGTGGCCGTCAAGGTCCACTGCAAGGGCTACGCCCACAACGTCAAGTTCGACAAGGATACCTGGGAGGGAGGCTTCCACCTCGAGCTCTTCTACCGGAAGTGATCAGTCAGTCCTCGTCCCTACCTCCACCCCACAACGCCCCCCACAACCCCCCGTCCACTACCCACCACATCACCACTTTGAGCTGTTCTATAGGACGTTCTGAACCACACCCTCCCTCTCTCCCTTCACTTTGAGCTGTTCTATAGGACGTTCTGAACCACACCCACCCTCTCTCCCTTCACTTTGAGCTGTTCTGTAGGACGTTCTGAACCACACCCACCCTCCCTTCACTTTGAGCTGTTCTATAGGACGTTCTGAACCACACCCACCCTCCCTTCACTTTGAGCTGTTCTATAGGACGTTCTGAACCACACCCTCCCTCTCTCCCTTCACTTTGAGCTGTTCTATAGGACGTTCTGAACCACACCCACCCTCCCTTCACTTTGAGCTGTTCTATAGGACGTTCTGAACCACACCCACCCTCTCTCCCTTCACTTTGAGCTGTTCTATAGGACGTTCTGAACCACACCCTCCCTCCCTTCACTTTGAGCTGTTCTATAGGACGTTCTGAACCACACCCTCCCTCTCTCCCTTCACTTTGAGCTGTTCTATAGGACGTTCTGAACCACACCCTCCCTCTCTCCCTTCACTTTGAGCTGTTCTATAGGACGTTCTGAACCACACCCTCCCTCTCTCCCTTCACTTTGAGCTGTTCTTTTGGACGTTCTGAACCACACCCTCTCTCCCTACACTTTGAGCTGTTCTATAGGACGTTCTGAACCACACCCACCCTCCCTTCACTTTGAGCTGTTCTATAGGACGTTCTGAACCACACCCACCCTCCCTTCACTTTGAGCTGTTCTATAGGACGTTCTGAACCACACCCTCCCTCTCTCCCTTCACTTTGAGCTGTTCTATAGGACGTTCTGAACCACACCCTCCCTCTCTCCCTTCACTTTGAGCTGTTCTATAGGACGTTCTGAACCACACCCTCCCTCCCTCCCTTCACTTTGAGCTGTTCTATAGGACGTTCTGAACCACACCCTCCCTCTCTCCCTTCACTTTGAGCTGTTCTATAGGACGTTCTGAACCACACCCACCCTCCCTTCACTTTGAGCTGTTCTATAGGACGTTCTGAACCACACCCACCCTCCCTTCACTTTGAGCTGTTCTATAGGACGTTCTGAACCACACCCTCCCTCTCTCCCTTCACTTTGAGCTGTTCTATAGGACGTTCTGAACCACACCCTCCCTCTCTCCCTTCACTTTGAGCTGTTCTATAGGACGTTCTGAACCACACCCTCCCTCCCTTCACTTTGAGCTGTTCTATAGGACGTTCTGAACCACACCCTCCATCCCTTCACTTTGAGCTGTTCTATAGGACGTTCTGAACCACACCCTCCCTCCCTTCACTTTGAGCTGTTCTATAGGACGTTCTGAACCACACCCACCCTCCCTTCACTTTGAGCTGTTCCATAAGGCGTTGTGACCCCCCCCCCTTCACTTTGAGCTGTTCCATAAGGCGTTGTGACCCCCCCCCTTCACTTTGAGCTGTTCCATAAGGCGTTGTGACCCCCCCCCCCCTTCACTTTGAGCTGTTCCATAAGGCGTTGTGAACCCCCCCCCCCCCTTCACTTTGAGCTGTTCCATAAGGCGTTGTGACCCCCCCCCCCTTCACTTTGAGCTGTTCCATAAGGCGTTGTGACCCCCCCCCCCATCCCCCCTTCACTTTGAGCTGTTCCATAAGGCGTTGTGAACCCCCCCCCCCCTCCCCTTCACTTTGAGCTGTTCCATAAGGCGTTGTGACCCCCCCCCCCCTCCCCCCTTCACTTTGAGCTGTTCCATAAGGCGTTGTGACCCCCCCCCCCCCTTCACTTTGAGCTGTTCCATAAGGCGTTGTGAACCCCCCCCCCCCTCCCCTTCACTTTGAGCTGTTCCATAAGGCGTTGTGACCCCCCCCCCCTTCACTTTGATCTGTTCCATAAGGCGTTGTGAACCCCCCACCCCCCTTCACTTTGAGCTGTTCCATAAGGCGTTGTGACCCCCCCCCCCCCTTCACTTTGATCTGTTCCATAAGGCGTTGTGAACCCCCCACCCCCCTTCACTTTGAGCTGTTCCATAAGGCGTTGTGACCCCCCCCCCCCTTCACTTTGAGCTGTTCCATAAGGCGTTGTGAACCCCCCCACCCCCACCCCACTTCACTTTGAGCTGTTCCATAAGGCGTTGTGAACCCCCCCACCCCCACCCCACTTCACTTTGAGCTGTTCCATAAGGTGTTGTGAACCCCCCCACCCCCACCCCACTTCACTTTGAGCTGTTCCATAAGGCGTTGTGAACCCCCCCCCCCTCCCCTTCACTTTGAGCTGTTCCATAAGGCGTTGTGACCCTCCCCCCCCCTTCATTTTGAGCTGTTCCATAAGGCGTTGTGACCCCCCCCCCCCCCCCCTTCACTTTGAGCTGTTCCATAAGGCGTTGTGAACGAACCCCCCCCCCCCCACCCCCCCCAAATGTGTCCTGGAGTGATCATGTCATTCTTATTGACTTTTGTTTCCTGATAGTTTTCCAGTGTGCGCGTATTGGTTGACATGAAAACTGCACAACAAGACGATCTCAAAACTGACCTGAAAACTGAAAAGTAAATAAACTCCAAACCAGAGTCAAAACTGACATGAAAACTGCACAGTAGATAACCTCCAACACATTGTCAAAACTGACATGAAATCAGCACAGTAGATAACCTCCAACACATTGTCAAAACTGACATGAAATCAGCACAGTAGATAACCTCCAACACATTGTCAAAACTGACATGAAATCAGCACAGTAGATAACCTCCAACACATTGTCAAAACTGACATGAAATCAGCACAGTAAAAAAAAAACACTCCAACACATTGTCAAAACTGACATGAAAACTGCACAGTAGATAAACTCCAACACATTGTCAAAACTGACATGAAATCAGCACAGTAAAAAAAAACCCACTCCAACACATTGTCAAAACTGACATGAAATCAGCACAGTAGATAACCTCCAACACATTGTCAAAACTGACATGAAATCAGCACAGTAGATAACCTCCAACACATTGTCAAAACTGACATGAAATTAGCACAGTAGATAACCTCCAACACATTGTCAAAACTGACATGCAAACTGCACAGCAGATAAACTCCAACACATTGTCAAAACTGACATGAAATCAGCACAGTAGATAACCTCCAACACATTGTCAAAACTGACATGAAAACTGCACAGCAGATAACCTCCAACACATTGTCAAAACTGACATGAAATCTGCACAGATCTGTAGATAAACTCTGACGTCTATTATCTTGACGTCTATTGCACATGTACGTCTCCAAAGTCCAAGGTGTAGCACTGTGGCAGGTGATAAAGGTTTTATTTGCTGTGTACTTTCAGCAGTGTAGTCTGCAAACTGTTGGTTTTTTGTTGAAATAAAGAACATTTGATCCATGTATAGTTTTAGGTCTTCTCATTTGGGTGAAAATGGGCAGTTAATGAGTGATGGTTTAAGTTTGAATTTCAGTTTCTCAAGGAGGCGTCACTGCGTTCGGACAAATCCATGTACGCCACACCACATCTGGTAGGCACATGCCTGACAGCAGCATAACCCAACGCACTTTGTCAGGCCTTGAGTTCATGCTTACATGTTGGTGTAGCAACCGAGTGGGTTTCTTTCTACAGAATTTAGCCAGAGGACAACACTCTCGTTGCCATGGGTTCTTTTTCAGTGCGCCAGTGCGTGCTGCACACGGGACCTCGGTTCATCGTCTCATCCGAAAGACTGGACGCTCAGTTTGATTTTGCAGTCACACTTGGGGGGGGGGAAGGGCGAGAGCGGGATTGGAACCCACACCCTCACGGACTGTCTGTATTGGCCGCTGAGCGTCGTAACCATTTCTGCCACCTTCCTTCTTCAATGAATGAAATCACGGAGAGAGGGAGGAGAGAAATCGGGGTTGAAAAAATACATAGCTGATCGATGTAGGATGATTAAAAAAATACATAGCTGATCGATGTAGGATGATTAAAAAAATACATAGCTGATCGATGTAGGATGATTAAAAAAAATACATAGCTGATCGATGTAGGATGATTAAAAAAATACATAGCTGATCGATATAGGATGATTAAAAAAATACATAGCTGATCGATGTAGGATGATTAAAAAAAATACATAGCTGATCGATGTAGGATGATTAAAAAAATACATAGCTGATCGATGTAGGATGATTAAAAAAAAATACATAGCTGATCGATGTAGGATGATTAAAAAAAAACAAACAAGTTCTCTTTTAGGAATGGTAGAAGTGTTGATAATTGTGAATATGTGTGTGTATATTTGTGACTCTGTGGGGCGGGGGGGGGGGGGACTTTGGGTGTTGATTTTGTGCGTGTGTATGCACACGAAGGGGGTTCAGGCACTAGCAAACCTGCAGATAGTTATGTTGACCTGGGAGATTGGAAACATCTCCACGTTTTTCTCACCAGGCACCGTTACCGAGATTCGAACATTGGACCCTCAGATTGAAAGTCCAACTCGGCTATAGCGCGGGATTTGAAACATGCATGTGTCAAACATCTGAAGGGCGGGATTTCAAACATGTTTGTCAAACGTCTGTAACTCGGGATTTCAAACTTGTTTGTCAAACGACTAACTCAGGATTTCAAACATGTTTGTCTCAAACGTCTGTAACTCGGGATTTCAAACATGTTTGTGTCAAACGTCTCTAGGGCGGGATTTCAAACATGTTTGTCAAACGTCTCTAAGGCGGGATTTCAAACATGTTTGTCTCAAACGTCTGTAACGCGGGATTTCAAACATGTTTGTCTCAAACGTCTGTAACTCGGGATTTCAAACATGATTGTCCCAAACGTCTGTAACTCGGGATTTCAAACATGTTATTTCAAACGTCTGTAGGGCGGGATTTCAAACATGTTTGTCAAACGTCTCTAAGGCGGGATTTCAAACATGTTTGTCTCAAACGTCTGTAACGCGGGATTTCAAACATGTTTGACTCAAACGTCAGTAACTCAGGATTTCAAACATGTTTGTGTGAAACGTCTGTAGGGCGGGATTTCAAACATGTTTGTCAAACGTCTGTAACTCGGGATTTCAAACTTGTTTGTCAAACGACTAACTCAGGATTTCAAACATGTTTGTCTCAAACGTCAGTAACTTGGGATTTCAAACATGTTTGTCTCAAACGTCTGTAATGCGGGATTTCAAACATGTTTGTCAAACGTCTGTAACTCGGGATTTCAAACATGTTTGACTCAAACGTCTGTAACTCGGGATTTCAAAAATGTTTGTGTCAAAATAATGTCTGTAACTCAGGATTTCAAACATGTTTGTGTCAAACGTCTGTAACTCGGGATTTCAAACATGTTTGTGTCAAACGTCTGTAACTCGGGATTTCAAACATGTTTGACTCAAACGCCTGTAACTCGTGATTTCAAACATGTTTGTGTCAAACGTCTGTAACTCGGGATTTCAAACACGTTTGTCAAACGTCTGTAACTCGGGATTTCAAACATGTTTGTCAAACGTCTGTAAAGCGGGATTTCAAACATTTGATGATGATCATCGTCATATACATACTTACATAGCGCTACCCTCGGTCAGAGACCAAGCTCTAAGCGCTTTACAAACACGGGGTTATTTGCACAACAGGCTGCCTACCTGGGTAGAGCCGACTGCCAGCTGCCATTAGGTGCACATCAGTCGTTTCCTGGGCATGCGTCATTCAATCAGGTTTCAGTCACGCACACATACACACTCATACAGACATGCAGCATTTTACGTGTATGACCGTTTTGCTTACTTACCGCCACTATATAGGCAGCTGAAATCCGTTTTCGGGGGTGTATATGGCCGTGTCCTGGACACAGTTTGCATGAGTTCTCTGCCCTGATGGCCGTGGTGGTTACGGGCCCTGTCCATTTGTTTTCCACTGGCAGTGTCGGGTGGTGATGTGAGTGTCGGCTTTATCAGCAACTGCTGTGATAGTGCTGTGGTCGTGCTTGGGCACATCGTATGGCCAGGATCAAACTGCTGCTGCTTGTGTGTGTGTGTGTGTGTGTGTGTGTAGAGGTGGGTGGGTGGGGGACTGTGTGTGTTTGTATGTGCTCATATGTGTGTGTGTAACTCTGTGTGTGTGTGTGTGTGTGTGTGTGTAGGGGTACTGAGCTGACTAACTGTAAATACTGGGCTGACCAACTGTAAATACTGGTCTGATCAACTGTAAATACTGGTCTGACCAGTGTAAATACTGGGCTGACCAACTGTAAATACTGAGCTGACTGTAAATACTGGGCTGACCAACTGTCAATACTGGGGCTGACCAACTGTAAATACTGGGCTAACCAACTGTAAATACAGGATGACCAACTGTAAATACTGGTCTGATCAACTGTAAATACTGGTCTGACCAGTGTAAATACTGGGCTGACCAACTGTAAATACTGGGCTGACCAACTGTAAATACTGGTTGACCAGTGTAAATACTGGGGCTGACCAGTGTAAATACTGGGCTGACCAGTGTAAATACTGGATGACCAGTGTAAATACTGGGGCTGACCAACTGTAAATACTGGGGCTGACCAACTGTAAATACTGGATGACCAGTGTAAATACTGGGCTGACCAACTGTAAATACTGGATGACCAGTGTAAATACTGGGGCTGACCAACTGTAAATACTGGGCTGATCAACTGTAAATACTGGGCTGACCAGTGTAAATACTGGGCTGACCAACTGTAAATACTGGGGCTGACCAACTGTAAATTCTGGGCTGACCGTACTTGTGGGATACTCAGTAGTGTCCGACTATGACCACCAGAACAGCAGAGAAGGCAACTGCTGTCCCGACTATCTGGGCTAAGATTTGATTACAGTGGAGAGTGTCTTGCCCAAGTTACATCCCCACTCTCTCGGCCATGAGGGTTTTAGGACAGTCGGCGTTGGGATGGTCCCCATAGGTCAACTAGCCCCCAAGGCTGCAGCACTGAGAGCCAGTGTGGACTGGTCCAGTAAAACCTGAAATAAAATTAAACAAGCACAAAACAAAAAACACACAAAAAAACACACAAAAAAAAGAGAAAAGAAAAACGACCCGTGCAAAAAGAAAATTAAGCAGTGCACATAAACTTATGACGTGTCTTCAACGTTGACCATTGCGTCAAAATTAATTTATAGAAAAAAAAAGGTGGGGGTGGGGGTGGGGGTGGGGGCTGTTGTTTGAATGATTCAGGTATCAGATGGTGCGGGCAGATACGTATACGCTACACCACATATCACACACACACACACACACACACACACACACACACACACACACCTGTTTCAAGTTTCAAGTTTTAATTATCCTTTCACTCCTACTGGAGTATGGAGGATTACTGCAAAATGATCTTTTCATGCCCGGAACAAATATTTCCAAATACACAACAATGTCACATTAAAGTTGAGAAAACACAAATGTCTTTTAACTCTAAAAGTATAGCTAGGCAACATTTGCAAATCTAATAATCT
>NC_134910.1:23908767-23918767 GCF_041734735.1 Babylonia areolata | reverse complement strand
CTCCCAGTCAACATAATGTGTAGACCTGCTTGTGCCTGAACCCCCTTCGTGTGTATACGCACACAGAAGATCAAATACGCACGTCAAAGATCGTGTAATCCATGTCAGCGTTCGGTGGGTTATGGAAACAAGAACACAGCCAGCATGCATACCACCGGAAACGGAGTATGGCTGCCTACAGGTAACGCGTCCGCCTAGGAAGCGAGAGAGAATCTGAGCGCGTTGGTTCGAATCACGGCTCAGCTGCCGATATTTTCTCTCCCTCCACTAGACCTTGAGTGGTGGTCTGGACGCTAGTCATTCGGATGAGACGATAAACCGAGGTCCCGTGTGCAGCATGCACTTAGCGCACGTAAAAGAACCCACGGCAACAAAAGGGTTGTTCCTGGCAAAATTCTGTAGAAAAATCCACTTCGATAGGAAAAACAAATAAAACTGCACGCAGGGGAAAAAAAAAAGAAAAAAGGGTGGCGCTGTAGTGTAGCGACGCGCTCTCCCTGGGGAGAGCAGCCCGAATTTCACACAGAGAAATCTGTTGTGATAAAAAGAAATACTAATACATGGCGGGGTAAAAACGGTCATACACGTAAAAGCCCACTCGTCTACACACGAGGAACGTGGGAGTTGCAGCCCACGAGGGAAGAAAAAGAAGAGAATGACGTCGTGGCGAAGTGGTTAGCGTCGCGGACTGACGGATGGGAGGACGCAGGTTCGAATCCCAGCGGAGGTGGGTTTTTCGGCCCGTGACCAGCTCCTACCCAGAGTTGAGTGTGCTGTGGGCTTAAATGGGGAGACTGGGACCACACAGTCGAGTGTCATCCACTTCAAGGATGCGTATTTGGGTGTGTGGCTCTAATTACCTGACCAACACTGCAAGTGTCTGTATCTCTCGGGCCTGGTTAACGCCGGGATATCATTATGACAGGAAGCGTAGAGTACAGCCTTGTCACGCAGTCCCAAACCAAAATGGACCTCCATAGCAACATCGTCATCGTCATCGTCATCCTCCTCCTCCTTCATCATCATCAATATAAACAAAACAGTCTCAAAGTCTGTGGCCTTTCATGCCCTGCTCTCATGGTGACCTCAGTTTCGATACCCCTCCACTTCTGTGCTTGGGGTGAGTCCTGTCAGTGTCTTCAGTGTCGGCAGATTCATGGGGGACTGTTGTTTGAGGGACGTGGTGGCGGTCTCCACACTGGGAGGGACGCTCACTCAGTCTGGCTCCTCGACTAAGCCATTATTGCCGTTAGTATGGGGCTAAGTAGGTGGTGTCCTTAGTACGTTGAATCAGAACAGGTACCACTGAACACCACCGAAGTGACTCAGCAGCAGTGCAGGGTCTCCTCTGGTGTGTGGCCTCCTGGCGACCTAACATATATGGTTCCCTGTGGACTGCCGACGCCGGAACTGTGATGGACGAACCCGGGCGTGGCCGTGTATGGGGGAATCTAAATGAGCGGCGTGGGAGTAATGCCACTGAAATGGTGCAGATGATGGGGCAGAAAAAAAAAAAAAGACAAAAAAAGAGAATGACTGCATGGTGTGACAGGTCCCCCGAAACACGTACTGTTTCACGGAGAACAACACACGCCCCCTCCCCTCTCTCCCCCCTGCCTACTCCTTCAACATGGAGAATCTGGACGTCAACGCCAACACCATCAGCTTTGTCAGGGTCAGTACTCTGCTGTCTGTCTGTCTGTCTGTGTATCTCTGTCTGTCTCTGTCTCTGTGAATCTCTGTCTGTCTGCATGTCTGTCTGTGTATCTCTGTCTGTCTGTCTGTCTCTCTGTGAATCTCTGTCTGTCTGCATGTCTGTCTGTGTACCTCTGTCTGTCTGTCTGTCTGTGAATCTCTGTCTGTCTGCATGTCTGTCTGTCCGTCGGTGTATCTTTGTCTGTCAGTCTCTGTCTCTCTGTGTATCTCCGTCTGTCTGTCGTGTCTGTCTCTTTCTTTCTCCCCCTCTCTTCCCACTTTCTCCACAGTCTCTGTCTCTCTCTTTCTCTCTCTCTCTCTCCCTCTCTCTCTTTCTCCCTCCCTCTCTCTCGATCTCCTCCCCTCCCCCTCTCTCTCTCTTTCTCCCTCCCTCTCTCTCTCCTCCCCTCCCTCTCTTTCTATCTCTCTCCCTCCCTCTCTCTCTCTCCTCCCCTCCCTCTCTCTCTCTCTCTTTCTCTCTCCCTCCCTCTCTCTCTCTCTTTCCCCCTCCTCTGCTCATCCTCTCTCTGTCTCACCGCTCACTGTGTGTGTGTGTGTGTGTGTGTGTGTGTGTGTGTGTGTGACGTCAGGAGGAGTATGACGACAAAACCAAAGTGCTGAGGTTCGATCATCGCGAGGCCCCTGATGGGAGTGGGAGTCAGTATGGCACTGACTACATCTCACAGTACCACGACTTCAACACAGGTCAGTATGGCACTGACCACATGTGTCAGTATCACGACTTCAACACAGGTCAGTATGGCACTGACTACATCTCACAGTACCACGACTTCAACACAGGTCAGTATGGCACTGACCACATGTGTCAGTATCACGACTTCAAAACAGGTCAGTATGGCACTGACTACATCTCACAGTATCACGACTTCAACACAGGTCAGTATGGCACTGACCACATGTGTCAGTATCACGACTTCAAAACAGGTCAGTATGGCACTGACTACATCTCACAGTATCACGACTTCAACACAGGTCAGTATGACACTGACCACATGTGTCAGTATCACGACTTCAACACAGGTCAGTATGGCACTGACTACATCTCACAGTACCACGACTTCAACACAGGTCAGTATGGCACTGACCACATGTGTCAGTACCACGACTTCAACACAGGTCAGTATGGCACTGACTACATCTCACAGTACCACGACTTCAACACAGGTCAGTATGGCACTGACCACATGTGTCAGTACCACGACTTCAACACAGGTCAGTATGGCACTGACTACATCTCACAGTACCACGACTTCAACACAGGTCAGTATGGCACTGACCACATGTGTCAGTATCACGACTTCAACACAGGTCAGTATGGCACTGACTACATGTGTCAGTATCACGACTTCAACACAGGTCAGTATGGCACTGACTACATGTGTCAGTATCACGACTTCAACACAGGTCAGTATGGCACTGACCACATGTGTCAGTATCACGACTTCAACACAGGTCAGTATGGCACTGACTACATCTCACAGTATCACGACTTCAACACAGGTCAGTATGACACTGACTACATGTGTCAGTATCACGACTTCAACACAGGTCAGTATGGCACTGACTACATGTGTCAGTATCACGACTTCAACACAGGTCAGTATGACACTGACTACATGTGTCAGTATCACGACTTCAACACAGGTCAGTATGACACTGACTACATGTGTCAGTATCACGACTTCAACACAGGTCAGTATGGCACTGATTACATCTGTCAGTATCAGGACTTAATACAGGTCTGTTTGTCTGTGTCTCTCCCTTTCTCTCCCTCTCTCTCTCACCCTCTCTCTGTTCTTCTTCCACCTCTCTCCCTTTCCCTCTCCCCCTCCCTCTCACACCCTCTCTCTCTCCCTTTTTATCTTTCGTTCTTTATCTCACCCTCCCTTTCTCTCTCCCTCTCTCTCTCACTACCCCTTCTCTCCCTCCCTTTCTCTCTCCCCCTCTCCCTCTCTCACTCTCTCTCTCCCCTCTCTTGCTCTCTGCCTCTCTCACTTTCTCTCTCCCTCCCTCACGAGTCCCTGAGTGCGTGGTAGGCGTGTCTCTCCCTTTCTCTCCCTCTCTCTCCTCCCCCTCTCTCTGTTCTTCTTCCACCTCTCTCCCTCTCCCCCTCCCTCTCACACCCTCTCTCTCTCCCTCTCTCTCCCGCCCCTCTCTGTCTCTTTCCCACTGTCTCTCCCACTCTCCCCCTCATCTCTCTTCCCCCCCTCTCTCTCCCCCCCACTCCCATCTCTCTCTCTTCCCCCTTCTCTCTCTCCCCCTCTCTCTCCCCACCAATCTCTCTCCCCCTCCCTCTCCCATCCCCTCTCTCCCTCTCTCTTCCCCCTCTCTCCTCTCTCCCCTCCCTCTCTCTCCCCCTCTCTGTCTCTCCGCCACACTCTCCCTCCCTTTCCCTCTCCCCCACCCTTCCTCTCTCTCCCCCTCTCTCTCACTGAAGGAGCCACTGGGTGTGTGTTAGGTGTGGCTTACATCATTGACGTTGTTCGGGGAGAGTGCACCACCCACGTCATAGCGCAGGACGGCTTTGATGACGTAGATGTCAGCGGAGGTGACGTCAGACTGCGAAACCCCAACGAGTTTTTGGGCCTGGACCATATCTACATCTACCAGGGTGTGGTGAGTGAGTGAGTGAGTGAGTGTGTGTGTGTGTGTGTGTGTGTGTGTGTGTGTGTGTGTTGACTGTGTGTATGTCTGCATGTGGGGGTGCGGTGGTGGAGGGGGGAGGTGTGAGTGTGTTTCTCTCTATCATGTGTGTACCTGTGTGTGTGTGTGTGTGTGTGTGTGTGTGTGTGTGTGTGTGTGTTTATTTGTGTATGTGTGTGCGTTTCTGTTTGTGTGTGTGTGTGTGTGTGTGTGTGTCTGTGTGTGTCTGTGTGTGTGTGTGTGTGTGTGTGTGTGTGTGCGTATGTGTGTATGTATGTGTGCGCGCGCGCGAGTGCATGCGTGTGTGTATATATGGTGAATATGATGACGGTAATGACGGTGGTTTCAGCGCAACGCCCGCGGAATCGACTGCGACACGTGGGCCGCTGTGAGGTTCGACTACCCCGATCCCCGGGTCAACAACCCCATGTCCACCTGGACATGGTACTTCGCCACTGTGAGTCCTCAGTGTGAGGGGGGAGGGGGGTGGTGATCGTGGTGGTGATGGTGGTGGTGATGGTGGTGGTGATGGTCGTGGTGGTGGTGGTGATGGTGGTGGTGGTGGTGGTGGTGGTGATGGTGGTGGTGGTGGTGGTGGTGGTGGTTGTGGTGGTGGTGGTGATGATTATGATGATGATGACGACGACGACGATGATGATGCTGACGATGATGATCATGATGACGATGATGATGATGACGATGATGATCATGATGACGATGATGATGATTAAGATGGTGGTGATGATGACGATGACGATGACGACAACGACGACGACGACGACGACGATGATGATGATGATGATGATGACGACGACAACGATGATGACGATGATGCTTATGATGACGACGACGACGACGATGATGATGATGATGATGATGATGACGATGATGAGGTTGATGATGACGATGATGATGATGATGACGATGATGATGACGATGACGATGATGATGATGACGATGTCGATGACGATGACGATGATGATGACTACAGGAGCAGTGGATGCGGACTGTAGGATTGCCAGCTGACCAGGTCCTTCCTGTGATGGTGGAGGTCTTCACTGACAATGTGTGTGGCCCTCTGTCTGTCTGTCTGTTGGAGGTCTTCACTATGTAATCCTCTGTCTGTCTGCCTGTCTGTGTCAGCGTCCGTCTGTGTGCCTGTCTGTCTGTGTCAGTGTCTGTCTGCCTGTCTGTCTGTGTGTCTGTGTCAGCGTCTGTCTGCCTATCTGTCTGTCTGTGTCAGTGTCTGTCTGCCTGTCTGTCTGTGTGTCTGTGTCAGCGTCTGTCTGCCTATCTGTATGTCTGTATCAGCGTCTGTCTGTCTGTCTGTCTGTTCGTAATGATCTAAGTGGGTAAGTGAACCGGCTTTGTTGCTGTTGTTGACAGACATGGATTATAGTCCTTTCTCCTTTTTCTCTTCTTGAGGTTTTTTCTTCCCTCTGCTCTCTGTCTGTCTCTCTGTCTGTCTGTCTGTCTCTCTGTCTGTCTGTCTGTCTCTCTGTCTGTCTTTCCTTTCCTCCTTTTCTTTCTTCCCACGTTGCTGTCCGTCTCTAAGTGTTGATCTGTTAGTTCATTCAGGATATATCGGAACGCAGTGAGGTGTCCACGACAAACTGAAGGTGTCTCTGTCTCTACCTCTGTCTCTCTGTCTCTGCCTCTGTCTCTGCCTCTGTCTCTGTCTCTGTCTCTGTCTCTGTCTCTGTCTCTGCCTCTGCCTCTGTCTCTGTCTATGCCTCTGTCTCTGCCTCTGCCTCTGTCTCTGTCTCTGCATCTGTCTCTGTCTCTGCCTCTGTCTCTGTCTCTGCCTCTGTCTCTGCCTCTGTCTCTGCCTCTGTCTCTGTCTCTGCCTCTGTCTCTGTCTCTGCATCTGTCTCTGTCTCTGTCTCTGCCTCTGTCTCTGCCTCTGTCTCTGCATCTGTCTCTGTCTTTGAAAAAAGGCGATGCAAGCAACCCTGAAAATTATAGAGGCATTTCTTTATTGAGCATAATCAGTAAAGTTTTCACATCAATCCTAAACAGGAGGTTGTACGAGTGGCCGAAAGAGAAGGTAAAATCTCGGAAGAACAAGCTGGTTTTAGGAAAAGCAACTCTACGATCGAGCATATATTTTCTCTCTGTAGTATTATCCAAAAATGTTTATATGGAGCAAGGAAGAGTAAACTCTATATTACTTTTATAGATTACCAGAAGGCTTTCGACTCAGTTGAACGAAATAGTCTCTGGGCAGTACTTCACAAGGTAAGAACATCAACCAAAATGATACGCATTTTAAAAGCAATGTACGGTACAGTTCAGTCCTGTGTCCGATGGGGGCCCTATGTTTCAGAATTTTTTGATTGCCCTGCAGGAGTAAAACAAGGATGTTTGTTATCTCCCTTGCTTTTCTCGCTTTTGATTTCTGAAGTTGCTGACGAGGTGACTAAGAATGGAAAACACGGTTTTCAGTTTTTTGCCAGGCTTACAAGAAATATTTCTGTTGTTGTTTGTAGATGATATTGTCTTGCTGTCATCGTCACCAGCTGGTTTACAAAATCAATTAGATAATCTTAACAAAGCATCTAAATCTCTTGGACTAACAGCAAATTTAAATAAAACGAAAATAATGGTTTGCAGAAAGGGTGGCCATCTGTCTAAAGCAGAAAAATGGAATTATGATAGAGACGAAATTGAAGTTGTTAACAAAATGACATACAATGCTGATATGTCTTCGAGAAACTGGGCAGATAGACTGAAACATTGCTTAGACATTTATGGGTTCTCAGAAGTTTGGATAAACGGCGGGGTTGGGGATGTAGATGATTTTCTTAAAATGTTCCAACAACACATGATAGATGGCTTTAAACAGGATTGGGCAAGCAAACTCAACGGGAGTAATCGTTATGAAACATATAGGTAATTCAAATCTTGATTACAACCTGAAAAATACTGATCTAATCTTACCATCAGTAAATTTAGATCGGCTTTCATTAAGTTCCGTTTTGGTATAAGTGAACAAAACGTAAATCAGCGCTATCGTGATGTTTTTGAAAAACTGTCCATGTGGTGGCTGAATAGAGGACGAATTACAAGTATTATCAGCCTGTCCATTATATAATGATCCCAGAAAGAAATATTTGCAGAAGTATACGCAAAATGTTAAAAATCTATCATGACCATTTCTGCTTCAAAACGAAAGTTGCAATGTGACCAGAGATGTTGCAATGTTTGTGTTTCATGCATTCAGACTGAGAGAAGAGCACTTTCAGCCCTAAACAGAAATATCAGCCTTGTGCTTTTCATTTAGTTTACTTGTTCTCAGTGAGCTCACTGTGTATTAAGTGGATTGTTTTCGTTCTTCCTATTTTATTTTAGTTAAGATGTGTGTGCAACACGTGCACCCAAAATGTATACAGGTTGGTGACCTTACAATAAAATTTTTGCGTACTCTCTCTCTCTCTGTGTCTGTCTGTCTCTGTCTCTGTGTCTCTGTCTCTGTCTCTCTGTGCCTGCAGCCGACATCACCGGTCCACAAGCAGTTCAGTCTCTACGAGTTCAACGTGGACCAGCCTGACTTCCTGACCTGGGACCTCAGTCCCTGTTTCCCGCCCTCCCGCTCTCACAACTTCGCCTTCCTCCTCAACGGTACCGCTTGGCTTTCCCTCCTTGTGTCGTCGTCGTCGTCGTCATCATCGTCGTCGTCATCGTTCTTGTCGTTTCATCACCATCATCTTCTTCTTCTTCTTCATTGTCATCATCATTGTCGTCGTCGTCGTTAGCATTGTCGTCGTCATCATCATCGTCGTTGTCGTCGTCCACCTCCTCGTCATCATTATCGTTGTCGTCGTCGTCATCATTATCGTTGTCGTCGTTGTCATTGTCATTATCATCATCGACGTCGTTGTTCTCCTCCTGCTCCTCCTCATCGTCGTCGTCGTTGTCATCATCATCATCATTATTGTAGTCGTCATCATCATTATCGTCGTCGTCGTTGTCGTCATCATCGTCGTCGTCATCATCAGCATCATTGTCATTGTCGTCATCACCATCATCATCGTTGTCGTCGTCATCATCACCATCACCATCATCATCATCATCATCATCATCACCATCACCATCATCGTCACCATCATCATCACCATCATCACCATCAATATCATCATCATCACCATCATCATCATCACCATCACCATCATCATCACCATCACCATCATCATCATCATCACCATCATCATCATCATGACCATGGTGGCAGTGACGGTGAGGATGACGTGGGGTGGTGCCTGTGACAGGGTCCTACAGTGACGTGGTGGCGGGAGACGTGACGTCACTGAAGTATGACGTGTTGGTGGGTCTGCAGCTGGCGATCAACGTGGCCCCGCTGAGGGTGGCCAGGCTAGACGTGAGTTGTCATGCTGTGCTGTGTCGTGTCATGCTGTGCTGTGTCATACTGTGCTGTGTCGTGTCATGCTGTGCTGTGTCATACTGTGCTGTGTCATGCTGTGCTGTGTCGTGTGCTGTGTCGTGTCATACTGTGCTGTGTCGTGTGCTGTGTCGTGTCATGCTGTGCTGTGTCATACTGTGCTGTGTCGTGTCATGCTGTGCTGTGTCATACTGTGCTGTGTCGTGTCATGCTGTGCTGTGTCATACTGTGCTGTGTCGTGTCATGCTGTGCTGTGTCATACTGTGCTGTGTCGTGTGCTGTGTCGTGTCATACTGTGCTGTGTCGTGTGCTGTGTCGTGTCATACTGTGCTGTGTCATACTGTGCTGTGCTGTGTCATACTGTGCTGTGTCGTGTCATACTGTGCTGTGTCGTGTCATACTGTGCTGTGTCATACTGTGCTGTGCTGTGTCATACTGTGCTGTGTCGTGTCATGCTGTGCTGTGTCGTGTCATGCTGTGCTGTGTCATACTGTGCTGTGTCGTGTCATGCTGTGTCGTGTCATACTGTGCTGTGTCGTGTCATGCTGTGCTGTGTCATACTGTGCTGTGTCGTGTGCTGTGTCGTGTCATGCTGTGCTGTGTCGTGTGCTGTGTCGTGTCATGCTGTGCTGTGTCGTGTGCTGTGTCGTGTCATACTGTGCTGTGTCGTGTCATACTGTGCTGTGTCATACTGTGCTGTGTCGTGTCATGCTGTGCTGTGTCATACTGTGCTGTGTCGTGTGCTGTGTCGTGTCATACTGTGCTGTGTCATACTGTGCTGTGTCGTGTCATGCTGTGCTGTGTCATACTGTGCTGTGTCGTGTCATACTGTGCTGTGTCGTGTCATACTGTGCTGTGTCATACTGTGCTGTGTCATACTGTGCTGTGTCGTGTGCTGTGTCGTGTCATACTGTGCTGTGTCGTGTCATACTGTGCTGTGTCGTGTGCTGTGTCGTGTGCTGTGCTGTGTCATACTGTGCTGTGTCATACTGTGCTGTGTCGTGTGCTGTGTCGTGTCATACTGTGCTGTGTCGTGTCATACTGTGCTGTATCGTGTCATACTGTGCTGTGTCGTGTCATACTGTGCTGTGTCGTGTCATACTGTGCTGTGTCGTGTGCTGTGTCGTGTCATGCTGTGTCGTGTGCTGTGTCGTGTCATACTGTGCTGTGTCGTGTCATACTGTGCTGTGTCCTGTGCTGTGTCATGTCATACTGTGCTGTGTCGTGTCATACTGTGCTGTG
>NC_134910.1:23901267-23903767 GCF_041734735.1 Babylonia areolata | reverse complement strand
GGGGCCCAGTCCTCTCCTTCCGGTGCTCTTCACCTTCCCTGGCCCAAGCCAGGCCCCCGTTCACACCTGTGTGTGTGGGGGGGAGGGGGGGGGACACGGGAGGGTGGGTGAGGAGGCCAGAACAAAGCGTCTGTCCCCAGGACACAACACGGAAACGAGGCATCGCACCCTGGTCACTGGTGAACACAGGATCACATGTCCATCCGCTGAGCCACATCTACCCGTCCCAGTGACGGCGATAGGTTCCAAAGGGGGTGGGCGAGAGATTAGAGATGGTTTTCACACACCACCGGGGTATATCACCCCGGCCAAACCTGCTATCAGGTGACCCGTCCAGCCGCTGGCCACCAGTTATCTCCCCTGGACGAGTTATCGCCGCCAGGGGGCGTACAGTAGTCACGTGGCAAGGGGAGCGAAGTGTGAGGTGACAGGGGAGGCGTGTTTCTCAGAGCAGTCAGCCCGTGCTTTGGTGAGTTTGGGTATTGGGGATTTCTGGGGGGTGTCTCTTGTTTTTATTGTCGGTGTTTTTCTTTCTGCTTGGAGTTGGTCTTTCTGCTTTCATTTGTTGGTGTTTTTCTCTCTGTCTTTATTTGTCTTTTCTTTCTGCTTTTATTTGTCTTTTCTTTCTGTCTTTATTTGTCTTTTCTTTCTGTCTTTATTGTCTTTTCTTTCTGTCTTTATTGTCTTTTCTTTCTGCTTTTATTTGTCTTTCTGTCTTTATTTGCCAGTGTTTTTCTTTCTGTCTTTATTGTCTTTTCTTTCTGTCTTTATTGTCTTTTCTTTCTGTCTTTAGTTGTCTTTTCTCTCTGTCTTTATTGTCTTTTCTTTCTGTCTTTAGTTGTCTTTTCTTTCTGTCTTTAGTTGTCTTTTCTTTCTGTCTTTATTGTCTTTTCTCTCTGTCTTTAGTTGTCTTTTCTTTCTGTCTTTATTGTCTTTTCTCTCTGTCTTTAGTTGTCTTTTCTTTCTGTCTTTATTGTCTTTTCTCTCTGTCTTTAGTTGTCTTTTCTTTCTGTCTTTATTTGTCGGTCTCTCTGTCTGTCTGTCTGTCTCTGTCTCTCTTTCTCTGCCTGTCTCTGTCTCTCTCTGCCTCTGCCTCTGTCTCTGTCTCTCTCTCATTTTTTTTCAGGTATGCTTTTCTCTCTCTCCCCCCTCTCTCTTTCTCTCTCTCTCTTTCTCTCTCTGTGTCTCTGTCTTTGTCTCTCTCTCTCTGTCTCTCTCTCTTTCATTCTCTCTCTCTCTCTCTCTCGCTCTGTCTCTGTCTCTGTGTGTCTCTGTCTCTCTCTTTTTCATTCTCTCTCTCTCTCTCTCGCTCTGTCTCTGTCTCTGTGTGTCTCTGTCTCTCTCTCTTTCATTCTCTCTCTCTCTTTCTCATTTTTTTTCATACATGCTTTTCTTTCTCTCTGTCTCTGTCTCTCTCTCTCTCTCTCTCTGTATTGTCTTTCATGTTTTTATCTTTTTTCCATGTTCCCCCTTTCTTTGAGTCATTTTTTCGCTTCTTTTCTACTGTCGTTTATTCATTTATTTTGATTGCTCCTTTGTCTGCATGTTCAGTTACATGCAGCCTTTTTCTTCTTTCTTTCTTTCTTTCTCTCTCTCCGCTAAGTTGATTTATTCCTTCATTTGACTGACTCTTTTCTTTCTTCAATTACTTGCTGCTCTGATTGTTCATTTCGATTTTAGTTATATTCAACCGACCCTGTATAATTACGTATCATTATGATTTAAGTTATTTTCAACTGACCCTGTATAATTACGTAATGAATCATTATGATTTAAGTTATTTTCAACCGACCCTGTATAATTACGTAATGAATCATTATGATTTAAGTTATTTTCAACCGACCCTGTATAATTACGTAATGAATCATTATGATTTAAGTTATTGTCAACCGACCCTGTATAATTATGTAATGAATCATTATGATTTAAGTTATTTTCAACCGATGCTGTATAATTATGTAATGTATCATTATGATTTAAGTCATTTTCAACCGATGCTGTATAATTACGTAATGTATCATTATAATTTAAGTTGTTTACAACCGATGCTGTATAATTACGTAACGAATCATTATGATTTAAGTTATGTTCAACCGACCCTGTATAATTACGTAATGAATCATTAATATTTAAGTTATTTACAACCGATGCTGTATAATTACGTAATGAATCATTATGATTTAAGTTATTTACAACCGATGCTGTATAATTACGTAATGAATCATTATGATTTAAGTTATTTACAACCGATGCTGTATAATTACGTAATGAATCATTATGATTTAAGTTATGTTCAACCGACACTGTATAATTGTGTAATGTATCATTATGATTTAAGTTATTTTCAACCGACGCTGTATAATTACGTAATGTATCATTATGATTTAAGTTATTTTCAACCGACCCTGTATAATTATGTAATGTATCATTATGATTTAAGTTATTTTCAACCGATGCTGTATAATTACGTAATGTATCATTGTGATTAAAGCTTTGATGA
>NC_134910.1:23878767-23891267 GCF_041734735.1 Babylonia areolata | reverse complement strand
GAGCACCACCAGATTATCATCCCACTTGTTGTTTCTGTTGATTGGGTTGAGCACCACCAGATTATCATCCTACTTGTTTCTGTTGATTGGGTTGAGCACCACCAGATTATCATCCTACTTGTTGTATCTGTTCTGTTTCTGTTGGTTGGGTTGAGCACCACCAGATTATCATCCTACTTGTTGTATCTGTTCTGTTTCTGTTGGTTGGGTTGAGCACCACCAGATTATCATCCTACTTGTTGTTTCTGTTGATTGGGTTGAGCACCACCAGATTATCATCCTACTTGTTTCTGTTGATTGGGTTGAGCACCACCAGATTATCATCCCACTTGTTGTTTCTGTTGATTGGGTTGAGCACCACCAGATTATCATCCTACTTGTTTCTGTTGATTGGGTTGAGCACCACCAGATTATCATCCTACTTGTTGTATCTGTTCTGTTTCTGTTGATTGGGTTGAGCACCACCAGATTATCATCCTACTTGTTGTTTCTGTCTTTCTGTTGATTGGGTTGAGCACCACCAGATTATCATCCCACTTGTTGTTTCTGTTCTGTTTCTGTTGATTGGGTTGAGCACCACCAGATTATCATCCTACTTGTTGTTTCTGTTCTGTTTCTGTTGGTTGGGTTGAGCACCACCAGATTATCATCCCACTTGTTGTTTCTGTTCTGTTTCTGTTGATTGGGTTGAGCACCACCAGATTATCATCCCACTTGTTGTTTCTGTTCTGTTTCTGTTGATTGGGTTGAGCACCACCAGATTATCATCCTACTTGTTGTTCTGTTCTGTTTCTGTTGATTGGGTTGAGCACCACCAGATTATCATCCCACTTGTTGTTTCTGTTCTGTTTCTGTTGATTGGGTTGAGCACCACCAGATTATCATCCTACTTGTTGTTTCTGTTCTGTTTCTGTTGATTGGGTTGAGCACCACCAGATTATCATCCCACTTGTTGTTTCTGTTCTGTTTCTGTTGATTGGGTTGAGCACCACCAGATTATCATCCTACTTGTTGTTTCTGTTCTGTTTCTGTTGATTGGGTTGAGCACCACCAGATTATCATCCTACTTGTTGTTTCTGCCCTCTGTTTGTGAAATTTGTTGTGCTCTCTTCTTTGCTTTTTAATGTTTTGCTGTTGGTGTTGGTGTTTTGTGTGTGTGTGTTTTTTTCCCTTCTTCTTAGTGTTATTTTCTTGGTCTTCGTCCGTCAGTCATTCCTGTACTTTTCTAGTTCCCGATTTCTCTTCTTTTTCTTTTTAGCATTCTTTCCTTCCTTCCTCCCTCCCTCACTTCTTTCTTTCCTTCCTTCCTCCTTCCCTCCTTCCTTCCCTCCTTTCCTTCCTTCCTCCCTCCCTCCCTTCTTTCCTCCCTCCCTCCCTCCCTCCCTTCTTTCATTCCTCCCTTCCTCCCTCCCTCCTTCCTTCATTCCTCCTCCCTTCCTTCCTTCCTCCTTCCCTCCCTTCTTTCCTCCCTCCCTCCCTCCCTTCTTTCATTCCTCCCTTCCTCCCTCCCTCCTTCCTTCATTCCTCCTCCCTTCCTTCCTTCCTCCCTTCCCCCTTCCTTCCTTCCTTCCTCCCTCCCTCCCCCCTCTCTCCATCTCACCAGCCAGTTATCGCTGCAGTTTCCGGAGAACACGTATTGTGCTGGGGAGACCAACACCAAGCCCCTTCCTTCCTTCCTTCCTCACTTCCTTCCTCCCTCCCTTCCCCCTCCCTCCCTTCCTTCCTTTCTCCCTCCCTCCCTTCCTTCCTTTCTCCCTCCCTCCCTCCTTCCTTCCTTCCTCCCTCCCCCCTCTCTCCATCTCACCAGCCAGTTATCGCTGCAGTTTCCGGAGAACACGTATTGTGCTGGGGAGACCAACACCAAGCCCCTTCCTTCCTTCCTTCCTCACTTCCTTCCTCCCTCCCTTCCCCTTCCTTCCTTCCTCCCTCCCTCCCTCCTTCCTTCCTTCCTCCCTCCCTCCCTCCTTCCTTCCTTCCTTCCTCACTTCCTTTCTCCCTCCCTCCCTCCTTCCTTCCTTCCTTCCTTCCTTCCTCCCTCCCCCCTCTCTCCATCTCACCAGCCAGTTATCGCTGCAGTTTCCGGAGAACACGTATTGTGCTGGGGAGACCAACACCAAGCCCCTTCCCACAATGCCCCTGTCCTACACCTTCGACTCCGAGATCATCGACGTCAGGGAAAACTCCATCAGCTATTTCAGGGTCAGTGTTCTTCGTCATCGTCATCGTCGTCGTCGTCATCGTCATCATCACCAAAATTAGCATCATCATTATCACCACCACCACCATCATCATAGTCATCATCATCACCACCACCACCATCATCATCAGCATCACCATAACTATCACTATCACCACCACCATCATCATCATCACCATCACTACCACCCACCATCATCATCACCAACACCATCATCATCATTATCATCGTCGTCGTCATCATCATCACCTTCTTTTTTCTTCTTCTTGATAATAATGAAATCAACAATGTTGATGATGACGACGGTGATGATAATGATGATGGTAGTGGTGGTTGTGATGGTGATGACGACGACGATGATGGTGATATGATGACGACGATGATGACGATGGTAATAACAACGAAGAAGATGATGACGATGAAGACAACGATGATGATGACGATTATGACGACGATGGTGATGACGACGACGACGACTGTGATGACAATGATGATGATGATGATATGACGATGATGATGATGACGATGACTATGATGACAACGATGATGTTTATGACATGACGACGACGCTGATGATGACGACAGGAGCAGTTCGACAACCTGACGAAGCTGATGAGGCTGGACATCAGAGAGCCCCCGCAGGCCAACAGTCCTTTCCAGACACGGCTGGTCACTCAGATCCACGACTACAACACAGGTCTCTCTCTCTCTCTGTCTCTCTGTCTCTGTCTCTCTCTGTCTCTCTGTCTCTGTCTCTCTCTTTCTCTCTGTGTCTCTGGCTTCCCTTGTATTGTAGTCCAAGGCCAATGTACATTAAAACGTTCGAGTTCTCTCTGTCTCTGGCTCACTCTCTCTCTCTCTCTCTCTCTCTCTCTCTCTCTGTATCTGGCTTTCTCTCTCTCTCTCTCTCTCTCTGTCTCTCTCTGTCTGTCTCTCTGTGTCTCTGGCTCTCTCTGTCTGTCTCCCTGTGTCTCTCTGTCTGTCTCTCTGTGTGTCTCTGGTTCTCTCTCCCTCTCTCTCTGTGCGTATCTGGCTCTTTCTGTCTGTCTCTCTCTCTGTCTCTGGCTCTCTCTGTCTGTCTCTCTGTCTGTCTCTGGTTCTCTCTCCCTCTGTCCCATCTCTCTTTTCACTCTCTCGGTTCGTCTCTCTCTCTCTCTCTCTCTCTCTCTCTCTCTCTCTCTCTTCTTCCTTTCTTTCTTTTTTTTTATATATTTTTTTAACCGTTTCTTCCTTTCAAGGGCTCCAGGGAAAAAGAAGCACAGTTTACTTTATCATCCCGGAAATAAAACTCTCTCTCTCTCTCTCTCTCTCTCTCTCTCTCTCTCTCTGTTTCTGTGTGTCTGGTGATATTTTGTAGTTGGCAGGCGTAGCCTATGTGATTGACATTGATTGAGGACTGGTGGCATTCAGCATTTGTTGGCGTTGAAGACTGGTGGCGTTCAGCAGTCTTGTAGGTGTGGCTTATTTGAATACACTGATTGAAGACTGGCCGCACTTGGTAGTGTGTAGGCGTGGCCTATGAAAACTGGCCGCACTTGGTGGTTTGGAGGCGTGGCCTGTGTGATTACGCTGATTGAAGACTGGCCGCACTTGGGGGTGGTTTGTAGGCGTGGCCTACGTGATTGACGCGTTCCGAGCCAACTGTACGCCCAAGTTGATGTTGGGAGCAGACTTTGACAACGAGTTGACTAGGCAGGGGAAACTGCGCCTGCGCACTCCCAACGAATTCATGGATCTGAACCACAACTACTCTTACCAGGGCGTGGTGAGTGTGGTAATTGCTGATGGTGGTGGTGGTGAGTGTGGTTATTGCTGATGGTGGTGGTGGTGGTGGTGGTGAGTGTGGTTATTGCTGATGGTGGTGGTGGTGGTGGTGGTGAGTGTTATTGGTGGTGGCGGTGGTGGTGGTGGTGAGTGTTATTGCTTGTGGTGGTGGTGGTGGTGGTGGTGAGTGTTATTGCTGGTGGTGGTGGTGGTGGTGTGGTATGCATAGAGACACGTGTGAGCGGCAGTGTGACGTACATAGAGACACGTGTGAGCGGCAGTGTGACGTACATAGAGACACGTGTGAGCGGCAGTGTGACGTACATAGTGACACGTGTGAGCGGCAGTGTGACGTACATAGAGACACGTGTGAGCGGCAGTGTGACGTACATAGAGACACGTGTGAGCGGCAGTGTGACGTACATAGAGACACGTGTGAGCGGCAGTGTGACGTACATAGAGACACGTGTGAGCGGCACACGAACGCAGAAAAAAGAGAAGATGATGACGATCATGATAACTATGGTGATGATGGTGATGACGACGACGACAACGATGATGGTGACGATGATGATGGTGATGGCGATGATGACGAAGACGACGGCGATGATGGTGATGATGATGATGATGATGACGAGGAGGAGGTGGAGGAGGTGGACGATGACGACGACGATGACGATCACTATGATGATAATGACGATGACGACGAAGAAGATGATGACGATGATGACGATGACAGATGACGGTACGGGGCATCAAGTGCAATGCATGGACAGCGCTGCGCACTGACTACCCCTATCCCAGCATCCAGAACCCTCCGTCCACATGGACCGTCTGCTTTGCCACGGTGGGTGGGGCTGTGGCTGTGGAGGAGTGGGTGTGGCTGTGTGAGGGTGTGGGTGTGGCTGTGTGAGGGTGTGGGTGTGGGTGTGTGAGGGTGTGGGTGTGTGAGGGTGTGGGTGTGTGAGGGTGTGGGTATGGCTGTGTGTGGGTGTGGCTGTGGCTGTGTGAGGGTGTGGGTGTGTGAGGGTGTGGGTGTGTGAGGGTGTGGCTGTGGCTGTGTGAGGGTGTGGGTGTGTGAGGGTGTGGGTGTGTGAGGGTGTGGCTGTGGCTGTGTGAGGGTGTGGGTGTGAGGGTGTGGCTGTGTGAGGGTGTGGGTGTGGCTGTGTGAGGGTGTGGGTGTGAGGGTGTGGCTGTGTGAGGGTGTGGGTGTGAGGGTGTGGCTGTGAGGGTGTGGCTGTGAGGGTGTGGGTGTGGCTGTGTGAGGGTGTGGCTGTGTGAGGGTGTGGGTGTGAGGGTGTGGGTGTGTGAGGGTGTGGGTGTGAGGGTGTGGCTGTGTGTGGGTGTGGCTGTGTGAGGGTGTGGGTGTGAGGGTGTGGCTGTGTGAGGGTGTGGGTGTGTGAGGGTGTAGGTGTGAGGGTGTGGCTGTGTGAGGGTGTGGGTGTGAGGGTGTGGGTGTGAGGGTGTGGCTGTGTGAGGGTGTGGGTGTGTGAGGGTGTGGGTGTGAGGGTGTGGCTGTGTGAGGGTGTGGGTGTGAGAGGGTGTGGGTGTGGCTGGGGAAGATGATGGGGTGTTGGTGTAGTGATGGGTGGAGGGTATGGGGTGTGTGGCTGTGTGAGGGTGTGGGTGCAGCTGGGGGAGAGGGTGGGGGTGGGGTGGCTGTGATGGGCGGAGAGTGTGGGGGATGGGGGTGTGTGTGGTGTGTGTGGAGTAATGGCCTAGAGGGAACGCGTCCGCATAGGAAGCGAGGGAATCTGAACGCGCTGGTTCGATTCACGGCTCAGCTGCCGATATTTTCTCCCCTTCCACTGGACCTTGAGTGGTGGTCTGGACGCTAGTCATTCGGATGAGACGATAACCGAGGTCCCGTGTGCAGCATGCACTTAGCGCAAGTAAAAGAACTCACGGCAACAAAAGGGTTGTTCCTGGAAAAATTCTGTAGAAAAATCCTCTTCGACTGGAAAAAACAAATAAAACTGCACGCAGGAAAAAATACAAAAAAATGCGTGGAGTTTGGAGCTAGTGTAGCGGGGAGAGCTGCCTGAATTTCACGCGGAGAAATCTGTTGTGACAAAAAAAAACCCCACAACAAAAACAAATACAAATACAAAATATATGTATGTATGTGTGTGTGTGTGTGTGTGTGTGTGTGTGTGTGTGTGTGTGTGTGTGTGTGTGGACAGAGAGACACACAGACAGACAGACAGACGGACGGAAGGACAAGGTGTCCTTCATGTTGCCATGGTTTTTGTTGCAGCAAGCCTGGATGAGAAAAATGGGCTTCAGAGGTGCAAACAAGGTTCTTCCTGTTTACCTGGAAGTCTTTTCCGACAGCGTGAGTTGTGTGTGTGTGTGTGTGTGTGTGTGTGTGTGTGTGTGTGTGTGTGTGTGTGTTTCATCATTGTGTGTGTGTGTGTGTGTGTGTGTGTGTGTGTGTGTGTGTGTGTTTCATCATTTTGTGTGTGTGTGTGTGTGTGTGTGTGTGTGTGTGTGTGTGTGTGTGTGTGTGTGTGTGTGTTTCATCATTGTGTGTGTGTGTGTGTGTGTTTCATCATTTTGACGGCGAAGATGACAAAGGTACTTCAGTGACACCAGTGGTTATGATCATGATGACATCCCACCCAACAGTTTTAGGAGTACTGTTTTACAGGAGTAGCGCTGTTACAGATGTGCTGTTTTACAGGAGTAGCGCTGTTACAGATGTGCTGTTTTACAGGAGTAGCGCTGTTACAGATGTGCTGTTTTACAGGAGTAGCGCTGTTACAGATGTGCTGTTTTACAGGAGTAGCGCTGTTACAGATGTGCTGTTTTACAGGAGTAGCGCTGTTACAGATGTGCTGTTTTACAGGAGTAGCGCTGTTACAGATGTGCTGTTTTACAGGAGTACTATCATGCTATTGGAGAAGAAGGAGTGTGTTACAGGAGAGGTATATCATTACAGAATCAGTAGTGTTACAGGAATAGTACTGTGTTACAGAAGTTGTATGTTACAAAAGTATTCAGGAGTAGTACTGTGTTACAGGACAAACAGAATTTTACAAGAGGTAGTGCGTTAAAGGAGAATTAGTGTTACAGGAGTATCACTGTGTTACAGGAGTAGAAATAATGTTACAGGAAAAGGAGCACTGTGTTACATAAGAAGCACCGTATTATAGAAGTTGTTGTGCATTGCAGGAGAAGCAGTGTTGTTTCAGAAGAAGAAATGGTGTTACAAGAGAAGAACTGTGTTACAGGAGAAGAAGTAGCTTGTCACAGGAGAAGTTTGTTCCAGGAAAGAAGTAACATGCTACATCAAAGTGGTATGTCGCATTAAAGTATTATGTAACAGGAGACGAAGTGTGTCACAAGAGATGAAGCAGCGTGTTGCAGAAGAAGTAGCGTGTTACAGGAGAAGAAGCATTGTTGCAGGAGAAGTAGTGTTATTACAGGAGAAGTGGTGTTGGTGAAGAGAAGTGTTGCACGGGAGAAGTGTTATTACAGGAGAAGTGGTGTTGGTGAAGAGAAGTGTTGCACGGGAGAAGTGTTATTACAGGAGAAGTAGTGTTGGTGAAGAGAAGTGTTGCACGGGAGAAGTGTTATTACAGGAGAAGTGGTGTTGGTGAAGAGAAGTGTTGCACGGGAGAAGTGTTATTACAGGAGAAGTGGTGTTGTTACAGGAGAAGTGGTGTTGGTGAAGAGAAGTGTTGCACGGGAGAAGTGTTATTACAGGAGAAGTGGTGTTGTTATCTCTTTATATCAAACAAAATGTGTAATACAGGACAAGTGTTGTTACACGAAAAAAAGCGTTGTTACAGGAGAAGAAACGGTGTTACAGGAGTGTGTTACAGGAGAAGAAGCGTTGTTACAGGAGAAGAAGCGGTGTTACAGGAGTGTGTTACAGGAGAAGAATTGTTACAGGAGAAGAAGAGGTGTTACAGGAGTGTGTTACAGGAGAAGAAGCGTTGTTACAGGAGTGTGTTACAGGAGAAGAAGCGTTGTTACAGGAGTGTGTTACAGGAGAAGAAGCGTTGTTACAGGAGTGTGTTACAGGAGAAGAATTGTTACAGGAGAAGAAGCGGTGTTACAGGAGTGTGTTACAGGAGAAGAAGCGGTGTTACAGGAGTGTTACAGGAGAAGAATTGTTACAGGAGAAGAAGAGGTGTTACAGGAGTGTGTTACAGGAGAAGAAGCGTTGTTACAGGAGTGTGTTACAGGAGAAGAATTGTTACAGGAGAAGAAGCGGTGTTACAGGAGTGTTACAGGAGAAGAAGCATTGTTACAGGAGAAGAAGCGGTGTTACAGGAGTGTGTTACAGGAGAAGAAGCGTTGTTACAGGAGTGTGTTACAAGAGAAGGAGCGGTGTTACAGGAGAGGAACTGTGTTGTTTCAGGCCAAGAGCCCCCGACACACCCAGCAGAGTTTCTATGAGTACGACGCCCAGGAGCCAGACATCGTGTCGTGGGACATCAGCTCTTGTTATGACGTCAAGCATTCCAGGACCTTCGCCTTCCTCGTGTCAGGTGGCCGCCTTCTCTCCCAGTCAGCGTCATTGTCATCGTCATTGTCATCATCACCGTCATCGATCGTCGTTGTCATCGTCACCGTCGTCATCATCATCGTCGTCATCATTTTTATCAGAAAGCAGTTATCGTCATGTTTTCCGCGGTGATGATGGTGATGATGATGATGATGATGACGGTGAGGGTGATGATGATGATGATGGTGATGATGATAGTGATGATGATGATGATGACAATGACGGTAATGATGATGATGATGATGGTGATGATGATGATGATGATGATGGCGATAATGGTGATGATGATGATGATGATGATGATGATAACGATGACGATAATGATGGTGATGATGATGATGATGATAATGACGATGACGATAATGATGAAAATGTTGCGGAAGAGGTGAAAAAAGCATACTTCTTCCAGCTCTGGAGTCCTTCTGTTTGCTACAACAACTATAACAGAATGACGATGCTGATAATGATAGCATAAAAGTATATATAAAAAGACCAAAAAAAAACAAATAAAAAAAGACACACACAAAAACACAACTAACATCAGCGATAAGAACAGATACAGTAATGAGACCAACAATAACTGTGACGTCACTACTACTACTACTACTACTGCTGTTGCTGATACAGCTACTGTGGCTACTACTACTGCTACTGCTGTTGCTGATACAACTACTGTGACCTCACTACTACTGCTACTGCTGTTGCTGATACAGCTACTGCGGATACTACTACTGCTACTGCTGTTGCTGATACAACTACTGTGACCTCACTACTACTGATGCTGCTGTTGCTGATACAGCTACTGTGGCTACTACTACTGCTACTGCTGTTGCTGATACAGCTACTGTGACCTCACTACTACTGATACTGCTGTTGCTGATACAGCTACTGTGGCTACTGCTACTGCTACATCGGACGCATTCTTTAGTCTTTATGTGTGTGACGGGGGGAGGGGGGAAGGTGTGTTTTGGAGGGGGATGCTTGATTTCTGTCTCTCTCCACACCCACCTTCACACACACACACACCTCCACACACTTGTGTGTGTGTGTGTGTGTGTGTGTGTGTGTGTGTGTGTGTGGTGAAAGTCCAGGTGTGATGACCGGTAAAGTGAAGAACGTGGCCAGGGGGGACGTCAGAGTGGTCAAGTGTTACATGTTGACCACTACACTGCCTGTTTGGTATGTCTGTAGTGTGACACAGTGTGACACCGTGTGACACAGTGACTACATGTCTGTAGTGTGACACAGTGACTACATGTCTGTAGTGTGACACAGTGACTACATGTCTGTAGTGTGACACAGTGTGACACAGTGACTACATGTCTGTAGTGTGACACAGTGTGACACAGTGACTACATGTCTGTAGAGTGACACCGTGTGACACAGTGACCACATGTCTGTGGTGTGACACAGTGACTACATGTCTGTAGTGTGACACAGTGTGACACAGTGTGACACAGTAACTACATGTCTGTAGTGTGACACCGTGTGACACAGTGACTACATGTCTGTGGTGTGACACAGTGTGACACAGTGACTACATGTCTGTGGTGTGACACTGTGACTACATGTCTGTGGTGTGACACTGTGACTACATGTCTGTAGTGTGACACTGTGACTACATGTCTGTAGTGTGACACAGTGTGACACAGTGACTACATGTCTGTGGTGTGACACAGTGTGACACAGTGACTACATGTCTGTAGTGTGACACAGTGACTACATGTCTGTAGTGTGACACAGTGACTACATGTCTGTGGTGTGACACAGTGTGACACAGTGACTACATGTCTGTAGTGTGACACAGTGTGACACAGTGACTACATGTCTGTGGTGTGACACAGTGTGACACAGTGACTACATGTCTGTAGTGTGACACAGTGTGACACAGCCAGGTGTGATGACAGGGAAGGTGAAGGACCTGGCCAGGGGGGACGTCAAGGTGTTCAGGTACTACATGTCTGTGGTGTGACACAGTGTGACACAGCCAGGTGGTATTACAGGGAAGGTGAAGGACCTGGCCAGGGGGGACGTCAAGGTGTTCAGGTACTACATGTCTGTGGTGTGACACAGTGTGACACAGTGTGACACAGCCAGGTGTGATGACAGGGAAGGTGAAGGACCTGGCCAGGGGGGACGTCAAGGTGTTCAGGTACTACATGTCTGTGGTGTGACACAGTGTGACACAGCCAGGTGTGATGACAGGGAAGGTGAAGGACCTGGCCAGGGGGGACGTCAAGGTGTTCAGGTACTACATGTCTGTGGTGTGACACAGTGTGACACAGCCAGGTGGTATTACAGGGAAGGTGAAGGACCTGGCCAGGGGGGACGTCAAGGTGTTCAGGTACTACATGTCTGTAGTGTGACACAGTGTGACACAGCCAGGTGTGATGACAGGGGAGGTGAAGGACCTGGCCAGGGGGGACGTCAAGGTGTTCAGGTACTACATGTCTGTGGTGTGACACAGTGTGACACAGCCAGGTGGTATTACAGGGAAGGTGAAGGACCTGGCCAGGGGGGACGTCAAGGTGTTCAGGTACTACATGTCTGTGGTGTGACACAGTGTGACACAGTGTGACACAGCCAGGTGTGATGACAGGGAAGGTGAAGGACCTGGCCAGGGGGGACGTCAAGGTGTTCAGGTACTACATGTCTGTGGTGTGACACAGTGTGACACAGCCAGGTGTGATGACAGGGAAGGTGAAGGACCTGGCCAGGGGGGACGTCAAGGTGTTCAGGTACTACATGTCTGTGGTGTGACACAGTGTGACACAGCCAGGTGGTATTACAGGGAAGGTGAAGGACCTGGCCAGGGGGGACGTCAAGGTGTTCAGGTACTACATGTCTGTAGTGTGACACAGTGTGACACAGCCAGGTGTGATGACAGGGAAGGTGAAGGACCTGGCCAGGGGGGACGTCAAGGTGTTCAGGTACTACATGTCTGTGGTGTGACACAGTGTGACACAGCCAGGTGGTATTACAGGGAAGGTGAAGGACCTGGCCAGGGGGGACGTCAAGGTGTTCAGGTACTACATGTCTGTAGTGTGACACAGTGTGACACAGCCAGGTGGTATTACAGGGAAGGTGAAGGACCTGGCCAGGGGGGACGTCAAGGTGTTCAGGTACTACATGTCTGTAGTGTGACACAGTGTGACACAGCCAGGTGTGATGACAGGGAAGGTGAAGGACCTGGCCAGGGGGGACGTCAAGGTGTTCAGGTACTACATGTCTGTAGTGTGACACAGTGTGACACAGCCAGGTGTGATGACAGGGAAGGTGAAGGACCTGGCCAGGGGGGACGTCAAGGTGTTCAGGTACTACATGTCTGTGGTGTGACACAGTGTGACACAGCCAGGTGGTATTACAGGGAAGGTGAAGGACCTGGCCAGGGGGGACGTCAAGGTGTTCAGGTACTACATGTCTGTGGTGTGACACAGTGTGACACAGCCAGGTGTGATGACAGGGAAGGTGAAGGACCTGGCCAGGGGGGACGTCAAGGTGTTCAGGTACTACATGTCTGTGGTGTGACACAGTGTGACACAGCCAGGTGTGATGACAGGGAAGGTGAAGGACCTGGCCAGGGGGGACGTCAAGGTGTTCAGGTACTACATGTCTGTGGTGTGACACAGTGTGACACAGCCAGGTGTGATGACAGGGAAGGTGAAGGACCTGGCCAGGGGGGACGTCAAGGTGTTCAGGTACTACATGTCTGTGGTGTGACACAGTGTGACACAGCCAGGTGGTATTACAGGGAAGGTGAAGGACCTGGCCAGGGGGGACGTCAAGGTGTTCAGGTACTACATGTCTGTAGTGTGACACAGTGTGACACAGCCAGGTGTGATGACAGGGAAGGTGAAGGACCTGGCCAGGGGGGACGTCAAGGTGTTCAGGTACTACATGTCTGTGGTGTGACACAGTGTGACACAGCCAGGTGTGATGACAGGGCAGGTGAAGGACCTGGCCAGGGGGGACGTCAAGGTGTTCAGGTACTACATGTCTGTGGTGTGACACAGTGTGACACAG
>NC_134910.1:23838767-23871267 GCF_041734735.1 Babylonia areolata | reverse complement strand
ACTGCCACATCTGCAGAACACAAAACTGTCACACTACAGATAAAACCCCACAAAGACAACCCCACAAAGCACAGTTGATGACACATTTCCTTTACCATGTAGCTCCTCAGGGCAAATAGTACTAGGCCGTGCTGAGAACGTTAGCCTTTCCGCTTTTATCACCCCCAGATTTAAAAAAATCGCAACAACAAAAAAAGTAGAAACAAATTCTTCAAAGCCAAACAAAAAATCCATAAAAAGACCATGAATATTATCGTCAAATAACATTGCAGAATGGACAGCTTGTGCCCATCCCAGTGCTGACAATCTCACCACCAAATCGCCAGAACAAAACAGCTGATTGTTCAGCGATCATTGTGACAGAGTGAGTTTCGAATGCCTGTGGCCAGAGGAAGAACGAAATTTTTGTTTGTACATTTCGAATACCTGTATGAATGTGAAAATGTTTTGCACGTGGTAAGTGTGGGTGAATCGTGAGCTGTGCATGTTCATGTGTGTGTGTGCGTATATGTATGTGCTGTAACGTCAGTCTGAATGCATCAGAGCTCGGGTGATGTGGTCTGTGTGCCTTGAATGTTCCGAACATCAGGGCTCCATGTTGACTGGCCACGGAGTGGAGGGACCTTGAACTGGGATGTTCACTGAGGAGGTGCCCGAGTTTTCCCACGAGTGAGTGGGGTGGACACTACTGTGAGTAGGCTGCTGTCCGGCCTAGGACTGAGGCGATCCTGGGACTGGATCATCAGGTTTTGCAAAGAAAGTTATTTGTGATAGTCAAGACATTTGTTCCTGTGTTCTTAAGATTTTTTTTTTCAGGATGAAGAGAGGTGAATGAAAGATTTTTCTTCTTGGTCTTAATAATTATAATTGGCTCAGGGAAAAATTCCTTGTGTCTGTTTTTTTGATTGTTTACTGAGAGAGTGAGAGACTGAAGACTGAACTCGCAAAAATATTTCTTCCATTATCTTGTCTGTCTCCTCACCCACTTAGTAACACTGGCGACCCCGACTTGTTTTCTTTGAGTAGGCTGTTATGCATGCACAAAGATAGGCCACTGCACCATTCACGAGTGAGTTCTCTGTCGGAAATCTTGTAATTTTCATCATTTGATAAATTGTCTTCTTTGGAAATCTTATTTCTTTATAAGCTGTCTCTTTTGGCAATCTTTAACTTGTTTTTCTGAATTTCTTGTAAACTATTTAGCAAAATCTTTAATATTTTCGTTTTGTGTGAATGTGTGGTTAATTTGGCTGGAATTCATCTTCAGCTTCTACTTTTAGAGTTCTTACTATATGTGAAGGACTAGTGTTTGTGTAAGCTTATCTTCCTGCTTCTATAGCATTAATTTTGTTTTATATCCAGTTATCTGGTAGAATTTTTTTTCTTGTTTGTGTTTACCCCTGAGCTATACGTGTTTGGTTTGTTATCAATAGGGTACAAGCCACATTTGCATTTCTTTCCATGCATTTTCTTTTCTTGCTATTGTACTATTATTCAATTTAATTATTTTTTCTCTTCCATATCATAATCGTCTTTAAAAAAAAAAAAAAGTTGAACTGTTGGAGTGCTCACTCAGATCAGCTAATTTTCTTGTTTAATTGTCACCGTAAGGGAGAATAACTATTATATTTTTCTTGATTGGCAGTCAAACGTGGTTGCTCCCCACAATTGTGTATAATTTATTAACCTCATGATATTGATTCACTGGAGGCTTTTTGTTTCTTCTTACCACTGTGAGTGGTAACCAAAGCTGATTATTGTGATAAATTTGTTTCAATTTATACCTGTAATTTACCGGTGCAGGATTTTACTTGTGCTACTGTTATTCCAATATTTCCAGTTACTGTTTTGTTTTCCTTAACTTTTCGTCATGTCCGAGTCAGATCTGGACCGTACTCACCTCAGTGACACAGGGACGATGGATCCTACTTTTCAGTTCATTGAGGCAGGTGAAAAGCTAGGGCTCACTGGAGAAAAATTACAAAAATTTGTGACTGCTCGTCTTGAAAAATTTGAAGAAAAAGTAAAAGCAGATAGAGAAAGAGAGGAAAGGCGTGAGAGCAGATTGTTAGTCAAGTTGGAGGCAGAAGAAAGAGAGAAACAAAGACAACATGAATTGGAGATGAAAAAACTCGAGCTCCAAACTTCTGATTCTGCTTCTTCCTTGCCTGACAATAGAGCCCTAGGTGGGATTCGACCCCAGTATCCTAAACTTCCTGTATTCAAGGAAGAGAAGGATGATATTGACAGTTTTTTGTGCCGATTTGAAACGCATGCAAAGGCTAACAAATGGCCCTCGTCTGAGTGGCCGATCTACTTGTCTGCTTATCTGGAGGGAACTGCTCTTTCTTTATATCACTCTTTGTTTTCTGCAGGTACAATGACATATGACAGCCTACGGAAAGAACTTTTGCTGAAATTTCAGTGCTCAAAAGATGGCTTTCGGGAGAAGTTTCGTAGTGCTAAACCTGAAGCAGATGAATCCTTCCCGACATTTACAACACGACTGATACATCTTGTAACTCGTTGGTTGGCTCTTGCTGATGTTGGTCAGACTTATGAAGATCTTTTGACTTCATATTGACAGAACAGTTTTTGGCATGTGTTTCTCAGGATTTGGCGGCATTTCTCCGGGAACGGGACTGCAAAACTGTCACAGACCTTACTCGCCATGCTGAAAACTACCGTTTGGCACATCCTGGTAAGGATTTAGGTCGTCGTGGTCGCATTCCAACTTTCGGCACGGGTTCGAGTGCGTTTGTTCGTGATTGATCATGTGTCTATGATGGTAGGGGGCAGTTTCCCAGACGTGCACGAGGACTGAAGAACTTTGGGAGAGGAGGTCGAGAAAGTCCGAACTCTAGCAATGGAGGCATGTCTCAAACTTTTGTGCCAGATTTCGATAAATCTGATCGAGGATTTCGTTCCAGTGACAGGAGTAGAATTCCCCGTGGAATTCACAGGGGTGGAATTACACGAGCTTCTCAGTGTTGGCATTGTAGAGGATTTGGCCATTTGAGGAAAGACTGCCCTACTCCCAAGTCAGCTAGTGCTGCTACACAGGTTGACATTCGTTCTCATGTTCCAGGAAAAGACTGTGCAAAAGATCAGCCAGTCACCGGCATTCTAGTCAGTGGTTGTATCGCCGTGTCTGAGAAGGAATACCCATTGTTACAAGGCTTGGTCAATGGCAAGCACGTTTCAGTTCTGAGGGATTCAGGAGCTAATGTTGCGGGTGTCAGGAGGTCACTTGTCATGCCAGATCAGTTTCTGGGCAGATCTCAGGCAGTGCGTACCTTTGGTGGTCGAGTGGAAGTTTATCCCTTGGCGGTTGTACAGGTGGATAGTCCATTGCATTCAGGTCCCTTGGAGTGCTGTGTGCTGGAAGACCCAGTTGCAGACCTTATTGTTGGTACCTGGACTTCTGTTTTCCAAAGTAAGGAATCCGACAACTGTACTGCTTCAGTTGGTCTGTTTCTTGGTGTTGTAGAAGACAGGGACAGTCAACCTGTTCTTCACACACTGGATGTTTCCGGAACAAGTAATGTTTCGACTCGTGCTCAGTCACAGAAAGCTGGAAAAAGCCAGTACCTCTTGAATCAGTCACGCTGGAACACTTATCTATTGACAAAGATAAACTAGCTCAGCTTCAGAAAGGAGATCAGTCTTTGGATCATTTGTTTCTAATGGCGCAGATGGGTGTGAAACATGGTTCCAATAAAATGCCCTATTACGTCATTCGAAATGGTATCTTGATGCGAAGGTACTTACGTGGTGATGTGGACGAGATTTATCAGGATGTTGTGCCAAAGCCTTTGCACAAAACTGTATTGTTGGCTGTGCATGACACACTGTTCACAGGTCATGGAGGAGTTCGTAGAACTATCTGCAGGATTTATTCCAATTTTTTTTGGCCTGGTGTACACAAGGATGTTAAGGATTACTGTCGGTCATGTGACCTTTGCCAAAAGTTTGTGGCAAAAGGACGAGTCCCTTGCGTTCCGCTCGAGAAGGTTGAAAGGATCACAGAGCCATTCAAACGAATAGCAGTTGACTTGGTTGGTCCCATCAGTCCACCTTCTGAAGATGGGCATCGCTATATCCTTACTGTGATTGATGTCGCATCCAGGTATCCAGAAGCAGTTCCTCTTAAGAACATTGATACCGTGTCAGTTGCAGAAGAACTTTTAAAGATCTTCTCTCGCATGGGATCCCCTGATGAGATTCAGTCCGATAGGGGAACGCAGTTCACCTCTGCGATGATGGATGAGATCCTTCGGTTACTGTCCATAAAGGGTGTGCGTACTTCACCTTATCATCTGCAGTCCAATGGCGTTCCATGGAACTAGGAAAACGATCCTTAAGGTCATTCAGAGACAACCCAATCAATGGCACAGGTACTTACCAGCTGTTCTTTTCGCTTGCAGAGAGGTCCCTTGTGAATCGACCGGGTTCTCCCCGTTTGAACTTTTGTTTGGACGCAGAGCTCGTGGTCCTATGGATTTGTTGGCATCTTCTTGGTCAAGCTCACCAAACGCCACTGAGGACAAGACCCTATATCAATATGTATTTGACCTCAAGAATTTCTTGGCTGATGCATGTGAGTTGGTCACTGAAAACTTGGAGGCTGCTGAACAGAAAGGTAAAAGTACCATGACAGGAAAGCTGTTGACAAGAAGTTTGAAGTGGGTGATGAGGTGCTTGTTTTGCTTCCTTCTGATTCCAATAAACTACTCATGATATGGAAAGGACCATTTCCTGTGGTTGAAGTCTTCAGGTCAGATTACAGAATCGACATGAACGGAAAGAAAAAGGTGTTTCATGCAAACATGCTGAAAAGGTACATTCGCCGTTCTGACTCTGCAGATATCATGAAATGTGATGTTGCCACGGGAAGTTCTTCTTTGACTGTTTGTTCAGATGGTACAAATAGTGGAACTCAGCAGATTGAGTGGTCCAGTATCCTTGGTCCTATGTATGAACCAAAGGTGTTAGAAGCATCACAAGCCACAGCTCTTCTTCCAGTTGAGGAATCTGATCCTCTTCCACTCCCTACGATGATTGGAGGCAACTCAGAGAGTATCGATGATGTTGTTTTTGACGACAACTTGACATACACCCAGAAGACTCAATTGAAGAGTGTCTTTTTGTCATGTTCTTCTATTCTGACGACTGATCCTGGTTCTTTTACCGGAAACTTAGAACATGAAATTAGACTCCAACAGACTGAACCTGTTTTCAGGAAGCAGTATCCACTTCCCTTTGCTTCCAAAGAGATTCTGGAGAAGGAAGTTAGGTCAATGTTAGAGATGGGTGTCATAGAACCTTCTTCATCTCCGTACTGTGCTCCTGTGGTTTTGGTGAAGAAAAAGGATGGGTCTACACGGGTTTGCACTGATTTTCGCGCTCTTAACAAGGTAACGATCTTCGATGCAGAGCCCATTCCAGACACTGACGAACTGTTCGTTCGCCTGGCTTCAGCAGTATACTTCACAAAGATAGACTTAGCCAAAGGTTATTGGCAGATCAGAGTGAACGCAGAGGATAAGCTCAGGACAGCATTTCAGACTCCTTTAGGGCTATTCCAGTGGACCAGAATGCCATTTGGTTAGGTTTCAGCCCCAGCGACATTTGCCAGAATGATGCGAATGTTGAACTTGGGAAGATTCAGTGCCATGAATTTTTTGGATGATGTCCTGGTGGATAGCGTCAACTGGTCCATTCACCTTGATCATGTCAGAGGTGTTTTACAGACTCTGGAGAGGTTTGGTCTCACCGTCCGACCTTCAAAGGTATGTGCCGGATTTCAAGAACTAGAGTTCTTGGGTCACACTGTCGGAAAGGGTTACTTGAGGCCAGAGCAGGGGAAGGTGAAAAAGATTTTGCAGGTTACTACACCAACTACAAAGAAACAGGTTCGATCGTTACTTGGTTTACTGGGATATTATCGAAGATATGTTCCCAACTTCGCTGAGTTGACTGTGCTCATTTCAAATCTGCTGAAAGGGAAACGTGGAAAACAACTCATTTGGACTTCACAGTGTGCACAGGCTTTGAGTCAGATCCAGTCTCCTCACCCACTTAGTAACAATCATAGATTGGGGAAAAGAGAAAAAACAAGAGAGGCAAGGCCTTCAAGACTCACTTGTGATACACTTTAAAAAAAAAAAAAAAAAAAATCCAAGCTTTTTATGTATCGAGTATAATTTCAAAATGTAATGTTTAAGATGAGAAAGATCAGTTTAAAGCAAATTAAGTCCCCTAGCATTAATTACAGAGTAATTTCCCTTTTTTACTATCTGCACCAAAACGTTTGCAAAATAAATAAAACTTCCATGCTTAGCAAAAGAAGTTCCTGTTTGAACAAAAAATGATGATAATGACTGCTCTTGTTGTTGGGTCAGAATATCAGATCAAAGTGCCAAGTTTAGATAATACAAAAAATATAAATATAACAGTAAATGCAGTTTGCATATAATTAGGCTTCATTTTTTATTTTTTGTGTGCCCATCCCAGAGGTGCAATATTGTTTCAAACAAGATGACTGGAAAGAACTGAATTTTTCCTATTTTTATGCCTAATTTGGTGTCAACTGACAAAGTATTTGCAGAGAAAATGTCAATGTTAAAGTTTACCACGGACACACAGACACACACACACACACACACACACACACACACACACACACACACACACACACACACAAACCGAACACCGGGTTAAAACATAGAAAAAGTGTCAAGTCTTGCTTGAAAACAGAAAGGGGAAGGACTGACAAGGCAGAAAGGGGAAGGCAGAAAGGGGAAGGCAGAAAGGGGAGGACTGGGAAGGCAGAAAGGGGAAGGACTGGGAAGGCAGAAAGGGGAAGGACTGGAATGGCAGAAAGGGCAAGGCAGAAAGGGGAAGGACTGGGATGGCAGAAAGGGGATGGCAGAAAGGGGAAGGCAGAAAGGGGAAGGACTGGGAAGGCAGAAAGGGGAAGGACTGGGAAGGCAGAAAGGGGAAGGCAGAAAGGGGAAGGACTGGGATGGCAGAAAGGGGATGGCAGAAAGGGGAAGGACTGGGAAGGCAGAAAGGGGAAGGCAGAAAGGGCAAGGCAGAAAGGGGAAGGACTGGCAAGGCAGAAAGGGGAAGGACTGGCATGGCAGAAAGGGGAAGGACTGGAATGGCAGAAAGGGCAAGGCAGAAAGGGCAAGGCAGAAAGGGGAAGGACTGGGAAGGCAGAAAGGGGAAGGCAGAAAGGGGAAGGACTGGCAAGGCAGAAAGGGGAAGGCAGAAAGGGGAAGGACTGGGAAGGCAGAAAGGGGAAGGCAGAAAGGGGAAGGACTGGGAAGGCAGAAAGGGGAAGGCAGAAAGGGGAAGGACTGGCAAGGCAGAAAGGGGAAGGCAGAAAGGGGAAGGACTGGGAAGGCAGAAAGGGGAAGGCAGAAAGGGGAAGGACTGGCAAGGCAGAAAGGGGAAGGCAGAAAGGGGAAGGACTGGCAAGGCAGAAAGGGGAAGGCAGAAAGGGGAAGGCAGAAAGGGGATGGCAGAAAGGGGATGGCAGAAAGGGGAAGGACTGGCAAGGCAGAAAGGGGAAGGACTGGCAAGGCAGAAAGGGGAAGGCAGAAAGGGCAAGGCAGAAAGGGGAAGGACTGGGAAGGCAGAAAGGAGAAGGCAGAAAGGGGAAGGCAGAAAGGGGAAGGACTGGGAAGGCAGAAAGGGCAAGGCAGAAAGGGGAAGGACTGGCAAGGCAGAAAGGGGAAGGCAGAAAGGGGAAGGACTGGCAAGGCAGAAAGGAGAAGGCAGAAAGGGGAAGGCAGAAAGGGGAAGGACTGGGAAGGCAGAAAGGGGAAGGCAGAAAGGGGAAGGACTGGCAAGGCAGAAAGGGGAAGGCAGAAAGGGGAAGGCAGAAAGGGGATGGCAGAAAGGGGATGGCAGAAAGGGGAAGGACTGGCAAGGCAGAAAGGGGAAGGCAGAAAGGGGAAGGACTGGGATGGCAGAAAGGGGAAGGCAGAAAGAGGAAGGCAGAAAGGGGAAGGACTGGGAAGGCAGAAAGGGGAAGGCAGAAAGGGGAAGGCAGAAAGGGGAAGGACTGGGAAGGCAGAAAGGGGAATGCAGAAAGGGGAAGGACTGGCAAGGCAGAAAGGGGAAGGCAGAAAGGGGAAGGACTGGAAAGGCAGAAAGGGGAAGGCAGAAAGGGGAAGGACTGGGAAGGCAGAAAGGGGAAGGACTGGCAAGGCAGAAAGGGGAAGGCAGAAAGGGAATGGCAGAAAGGGGAAGGCAGAAAGGGGAAGGCAGAAAGGGGAAGGACTGGAAAGGCAGAAAGGGGAAGGACTGGAATGGCAGAAAGGGGAAGGCAGAAAGGGAATGGCAGAAAGGGGAAGGCAGAAAGGGGAAGGCAGAAAGGGGAAGGACTGGGAAGGCAGAAAAAGGAGACAACAGTGAAGGAAGAAAAAAGGCAGAAATAAAGAGAGCTCAATAGAAAAGAGGACATTTCTGTACAGACTTTTCAGGCGGCGGGGATGCTGTTGATATGAAAGACCCCCAGCATCCCAGTGGTTAAAGCGTTGGACTTTCTGAGGGTCCGGGGCTCGAATCTCGGTAACGGCGGCTGGTGGGTAAAGGGTGGAGGTTTTTCCGATCTCCCAGGTCAGCATATGTGCAGACCTGCTAGTGCCTGAGCCCCCTTCGTGTGTATACTCAAGCAACAGATCAAATACGCACGTTAAAAATCAGGTAATCCATGTCAGCGTTCAGTGGGTTATGGAAACAAGAATATACCCAGCATGCACACACCCCAAAACGGAGTATGGCTGCCTACACGGCGGGGTAAGTAACCGAAACGGTCATATACGTAATATATTACATGTCTGTCTGAGTGTGTATGTGTGCATGCCTGAAATCTGATTGAATGACGCAGGAAACGACTGATGAGCGTTCAACTAAATGGCAGCCGTCAGTCGGCTGTACCCAGGGATGCAGCTTGTTGTGCAAATGACCCCGAGTTTGTAAAGCACTCAACAGCCTGGTCTCCGAACGAGGTGGGTAGGCGTTGTGATTGTCAGTATCCAAATCAAATAAAGTCAGTCCAATCCCATGGGGGGCCCCATATGTGGCGGAGTCAGTGGGTCAGGGTACCTCATCAACAATTAGCTGCACAGATCAAAGTGGGTTTGCTGCGGTATACAACGCGCTGTATTATCTCAGTGAGAGACATTCGCGGTATACAACGTGCTGTATTATCTCAGTAAGACATTGGCGGTATACAACGTGCTGCATTATCTCACTAAGAGACATTGGTGGTATACAACGTGCTGTATTATCTCAGTAAGACATTGGCGGTATACAACGTGCTGTATTATCTCACTAAGAGACATTGGCGGTATACAACGTGCTGCATTATCTCACTAAGAGACATTGGCGGTATACAACGTGCTGTATTATCTCAGTAAGACATTGGCGGTATACAACGTGCTGTATTATCTCACTAAGAGACATTGGCGGTATACACTGTGCTGTATTATCTCAGTAAGACATTGGCGGTATACAACGTGCTGTATTATCTCGGTAACAGACATTGGCGGTATACAACGTGCTGTATTATCTCACTAAGAGACATTGGCGGTATACACTGTGCTGTATTATCTCAGTAAGACATTGGCGGTATACAACGTGCTGTATTATCTCAGTGAGAGACATTCACGGTATACAACGTGCTGTATTATCTCAGTAAGACATTGGCGGTATACAACGTGCTGTATTATCTCACTAAGAGACATTGGCGGTATACAACGTGCTATATTATCTCAGTAAGACATTGGCGGTATACAACGTGCTGTATTATCTCAGTAAGACATTGGCGGTATACAACGTGCTGTATTATCTCAGTAAGACATTGGCGGTATACAACGTGCTGTATTATCTCACTAAGAGACATTGGCGGTATACAACGTAATGTATTATCTCAGTAAGAGACATTGGCGGTATACACTGTGCTGTATTATCTCAGTGAGAGACATTGGTGGTATACAACGTGCTGTATTATCTCAGTAAGACATTGGCGGTATACAACGTGCTGTATTCTCAGTAAGACATTGGCGGTATAGAACGTGCTGTATTATCTCAGTAAGACATTGTCGGTATACAACGTGCTGTATTCTCAGACATTGGCGGTATACAACGTGCTGTATTATCTCAGTAAGAGACATTGGCGGTATACAACGTGCTGTATTATCTAGTTAGAGACATTGGCGGTATACAACGCGCTGTATTATCTCAGTAAGAGACATTGGCGGTATACACTGTGCTGTATTATCTCAGTAAGAGACATTGGCGGTATACACTGTGCTGTATTATCTCAGTAAGATACATTGGCGGTATACAGCGTGCTGTATTATCTCAGTAAGAGACATTGGCGGTATACAACGTGCTGTATTATCTCAGTAAGATACATTCACGGTATACAACGTGCTGTATTATCTCAGTAAGACATTGGCGGTATACAACGTGATGTATTATCTCAGTAAGAGACATTGTCGGTATACAACGTGCTGTATTATCTCAGTAAGATACATTCACGGTATACAACTTGCTGTATTATATCAGTAAGACATTGGCGGTTTACAACGTGCTGTATTATCTCAGTAAGAGACATTCACGGTATACAACGTGATGTATTATCTCAGTAAGACATTGGCGGTATACAACGTGCTGTATTATCTCAGTAAGAGACATTGGCGGTATACAACGTGCTGTATTATCTCAGTGAGAGACATTGGCGGTATACAACGCGCTGTATTATCTCAGTAAGACATTGGCGGTATACAACGTGCTGTATTATCTCAGTTAGACATTGGCGGTATACAACGTGCTGTATTATCTCAGTGAGACATTGGCGGTATACAACGTGCTGTATTATCTCAGTGAGACATTGGCGGTATACAACGTGCTGTATTATCTCAGTGAGAGACATTGGCGGTATACAACGTGCTGTATTATCTCAGTAAGACATTGGCGGTATACAACGCGCTGTATTATCTCAGTGAGACATTCGCGTGTAGGGTGCACTATACATAAAATACAGCTGAAATGCTGAACTGATGTGAACTTCTCGTACAAACATCACAGTCATGCACACGTAATCATCACATACTTCCAGTCATTCAACGTGAACACACAAAGAACGTGAAGTGCCTAAAATACTTTACTTTTTTGCAGCAGACTTCTTTGGGGTTTTTACTCCAGTTTTGTGAAGCCACACGGCTTGAATCTGGGCGTAAAATCACTGGGTTTCTTCTTTTCCACCCATTGATTTGTTATTTTCCCAAAGCAAAGATGAACAAGGCGACAGAGCAGTCAGTATTCATGTAAGATGATGGGGGACTGTTTGTGTTGATTGTGACACGGAGGACAGTTTACAAAGAGAAGAAACTCGAGTTAAAAGAGGCATAACCTGCCAAGTGTTCCCTCCCTTGGACAGTGCGTGGCTATCGTCAAGTTCTGACGGACAGTGCGACAGTGGCCCAAAACTGAAGAGCTGCCACTCGATATCTTCAAGCCACACCCCAAAGTTGTTATTATCATTGTCATACATTATTATTATTATTATTATTATTATCAGAGCATCTTTTTTGTATCATGGATGGCCTGTGTACATGTACAGTTTGCATTTATCTAAAAGTACACTGACAACTTCAAGTCAAAGCAGCTTATGCTGCCAGTTCAGCTGGCACATGGGTAAATGAAAGAGGGTGGAGATTTTTCCGAGGGGCACACTTTTTTTTTAACTCATTCTTACTTGTTGAAGGGGGAGGAGGCCCCTCGATGTATTCCCTGTGACGAGCCTCTCACCGTGAAACACGTGCTCCTTGACTGTTGGGATCTGCATGACGTTAGACGCAGACATTACACGGCGGTTTCTTTGAAGACTTTGTTTCGTGATGTCCCTCCGTGGGCGCTGATGGACTTCTTAAAAGAAGTGAACCTTTTTAACCAGATTTGAAGGTTTTAAACAATGGAAGTTTTCTTTTAACTTTGGAGTGGAAAGTTTGAAGTGGTGACTCGTTTTAATTGGTTGTTTTTTTTTTTATCCTTGTAGTAGTTATTGACGCGGCGATAGCCTTGAGATGGCCTTAGTGGTCGGCGAGGCTCTAAGCACCATAATTTCATTTCATTTCAGATTTTTCCGATCTCCCAGGTCAACATATGTACAGACCTGCTAGTGCCTGAACCCCCTTCGTGTGTATACGCACGCAGATGATCAAATACGCTCGTTAAAGATCCTGTAACCCATGTCGGCGTTCGGTGGGTTATGGACACTGAGATCGTATCGTTTATAGGTCAGTGGTTATGGAGACACGAAAATACCCAGCACGCATAAAATGCTAGTAATGGTCAAAGTTATGACCGCTGAGCATTAATGGAAGAAGAAGAATGTAATGTTATGTATAAAACCATGTGTTTCGTAAATCACCTAGAGCAGATTTCTGGATAGTGTGCTATTTAAGTATCTATTATTGTTATTGTTTTCAAAATCATTAATAATGATAATCATGAATTAAAAAAATCATTTGTTGTTATGTTGTAATGTATTGTATGCTATTAATGTCACACCAGATTTCTCTGTGTGAACTTGAGGCTGCTTTCCTCAAGGAGATAACGCATCACCAGTGTCTTACGAAAGGACTTTGCACTGGTTTATCCTTTTGTTTGCCAGGATTGATTTCACGTGCACTATGTGCATGCTGTATATAAGACCCTGTTATCATTTTATTCAAATGACGTTACTCAACCCCATCAACTGTCTTATTGTCACAATAAATCATCAAAAATAATGTTTACTGTATTTAGTAAAGGGTGGATGTTTTTTTTCTGATCTCCAAGGTCAACATATGTCCAGACCTGATAGTACCTAAACCCCCTTTGTGTGTACACACACGCAGATGATCTATTACGTATGTTAAAGATGCTGTAACCCGTGTTAGCATTAAGTGGGCTCTAGTACCTTAACCCCCTTTGTGTGTATATGCACGCTGATCAAATAAGCACGCTAAAGAATCTATAATCCATGTCAGCGTTCGGTTGGTTATGGAAACAAGAACACACCCAGCATGCACTTCCCCTAAAATGGAGTATGGCTGCCTACATGGCGGGGTAAATAAAAAGATCATACACGTAAAATGCAGCGCGTCTGTAAGAGGGTGTATATATGCATGACTGAAACCAAAGCGAATGACAAGGAAACGAATGATGAGCACAAAATGGCAGCTGTCAGTAAGCTCTGTCTCCTCTCAGTGGGGTGACAGCCCTTCACTGACATCCTGGCCTGTAAGCTCTATCTCAGTGAGGTGACAGCCCTTCACTGACATCCTGACCTGTAAGCTCTGTCTTATCTCAGTGAGGTGACAGCCCTTCATCCTGACCTGTGGACTCTATCTCAGTGAGGTGACAGCCCTTCACTGACATCCTGACCTGTCAGTTCTGTCTTATCTCAGTGAGGTGACAGCCCTTCACTGACATCCTGACCTGTCAGCTCTCATCAGTGAGGTGACAGCCCTTCACTGACATCCTGACCTGTAAACTCTGTCTTATCTCAGTGAGGTGACAGCCCTTTACTGACATCCTGACCTGTGAGCTCTGTCTTATCTCAGTGAGGTGACGGCCTTTCACTGACATCCTGACCTGTAAACTCTGTCTTATCTCAGTGAGATCCTGACCTGTGAGCTCTGTCACAGAGGGAGACAGAGACACAGGCACAGAGAGACAGAGACACAGGACAATGACACAGAGAGCTCTGTCACAGAAACAGACACAGGACAGAGAGACATGGACAGAGACAGAGATATAGGCGCAGAGACAGAGATACAGTCACAGACAGAAACACACACAGGAGACAGACACAGAGAGATGGAGACAGATACAGGCACAAAGAGACAGAGGCACACAGATACAGGGAGACAGACACAGGGAGACAGAGACACACAGACACAGTGAGACAGAGACACACACAGGGAGACAGAGACACAAAGACACAGTGAGACAGACACACAGACACAGGGAGACAGAGACACAGACACAGGGAGACAGAGACACACACACACAGGGAGACAGAGACACAGACAGGGAGACAGAGACACGCACACAGGGAGACAGAGACACACACACAGGGAGACAGAGACACACACACACAGGGAGACAGAGACACACACACACAGGGAGACAGAGACACGCACACAGGGAGACAGAGACACGCACACAGGGAGACACAGGGAGACAGAGACACGCACACAGGGAGACAGACACACACACACAGGGAGACAGAGACACGCAGAGACAAACAGGAGGAAAGCAGGCAGGCCAGTCAGAAGCCACTCGGTGCAGTCAGCAGTGAATAGAATGGTACAGTTTAATCATTATCAGCGTGTGATGTGTACAAGCCAACACATAACGTAGGACCGTCGCCGTCATCTCTGTACAACCACACACACACCTCTCCCACACACGTACACGTCTCTCACGTACAAGTGACAACACAGAACAGACTCAGACCACCAACTCGCACACTAACACACAGTCTGCAAGATACACGTCATCTACTAGATTAGATAGTAATGTAAAAAAAGGAAGCAATTTTTCTTGTCTTTTTTTTTTTTTTTTTTCCCCAAGAACAAAAACATCTGGCAACACAGAGTGATACCCAATAGATAGGATATGGCCAATGCCAATACATGTGGAGGTCATGACCCAACCCAACACAAGTGAAGGTCATGACCCAACACAGGTGAAGGTCATGACCCAACCCAACACAGGTGAAGGTCAGACCCAACACAGGTGAAGGTCATGACCCAACCCAACACAGGTGAAGGTCATGACTGACTGGAAATAGGCAACGTTTGGATAGAACCGTCAGTATGGAAACCCAACCAAACCAGGAATAAAGGAAATGAATTAAAAACAAAATAAAAAATAAACAAGGGGGAAGAAAGATTTGCAGTAAAGCAGCAGTAGGGACATTATGGCAGTCCCTCTGAATGCTTCAATCCATAAATCATTTGCAGGAAGAATAAGTGTAAAACAAAAACAAAACAAAAAGAAGAGGAATAAAAACACACCAATATTCACCACATACTCATCGCAAAGGGAAGAAAACAAAGTGCACATTTCTCCTCCTCTGATTTTAGGCCTTAGTTACACAACAGGAAGAGCGATACAAGAAAAGTCACCACTACAAAAAATACAAGGCTTCATAAATAATAAACACACCATACAATGTCCCACCCCCATCCCCTCCCTCTCACCCGGCCTGTTCACACCAAGACAGAAATTGATCCGTGACTCATATGCCCACCACACTCAGCAAAGCTTGTGTGTGTGTGTGTGTGAGAGAGAGAGTGAAAGAGAGAGAGCATGACTGTTTTCAGACAATCCTGTTCTTTCTCTGCGTCATTCTTTTTTCCTTTCAGCATCAATAGTGGCCACAAGAGGTGCAACAATCCTTTTCACGACACACTAGTGTGCCCCCCCCACTCCCCCCTTCCCACGATCACCAGACCACTGTTCAGACTCCTCGACACCAATCATTAATGCCTCAAAAACAACAAAAAAGGACCACTAATGTCACCAAAACAAAAGAGGTGGTTGTGTGTGACAGAACTCCAAACAAACATACATGTACGAAAAAAAGAAGAGAAAAAAAAAAAGAGAACAAAATAAAACTGAAAAAAAAAAGACAGCAGAAAGTGTTACATGTCTGTGTACTTGACCAGCACACTGCTATAGAGTGTTACATATCTGTGTACTTTAGACCAACACACTGCCATAGTGTTACATGTCTGTGCACTTTAGACCAACACACTGCTATAGAGTGTTACATATCTGTGTACTTTAGACCAACACACTGGCATAGAGTGTTACATGTCTGTGCACTTTAGACCAACACACTGCCATAGAGTGTTACATATCTGTGTACTTTAGACCAACACACGGCCATAGTGTTACATGTCTGTGTACTTTAGACCAACACACTGGCATAGAGTGTTACATGTCTGTGTACTTTAGACCAACACACGGCCATAAAGTGTTACATGTCTGTGCACTTTAGACCAACACACAGCCATAGTGTTACATGTCTGTACTATAGATCAACACACCGCCACAGACAGAATGTTACATGTCTGAATACTTCACACCACTTTTCTATACCATCACCTGCCCTCAAAACGAGTCAACCACAGCTCTCTGTCAGTGTTCCCACACTCCCAAAAGCTACACTGACATCAACAGACAGAAGCAGGCCACAGAAACCAAGCGGGCGTCTTTCACTCCGTGAGGACAGAAGGCAGCAAAACAGAGGGAGAAGCTGAGACTGACGCCCACAGAGAGAGAGAGAGGGAGGGAGAGGCTGAGACTGACGCCCACACAGCGAAAGAGAGAGGGAGAGGCTGAGACTGACGCCCACACAGCGAAAGAGAGAGAGGGAGAGGCTGAGACTGACGCCCACACAGCGAAAGAGAGAGAGGGAGAGGCTGAGACTGACGCCCACACAGCGAGAGAGGGAGAGGCTGAGACTGACGCCCACAGAGAGAGGGAGGGAGAGGCTGAGACTGACGCCCACGCAGAGAGAGAGGGAGAGGTTGAGACTGACGCCCACACAGCGAAAGAGAGAGAGGGAGAGGCTGAGACTGACGCCCACACAGCGAAAGAGAGAGAGGGAGAGGCTGAGACTGACGCCCACACAGCGAAAGAGAGAGAGGGAGAGGTTGAGACTGATGCCCACACAAACAGGTCAACGGTAGCTACACAAAAAGCCACACATTTGTCTCCCCTTGTAATCATCAACCACTTACAATCCAAACGGCAACACCAACTCACTCTGCATTCCTCCCCAATTCATTCAAAACACTGACACCACTTCAGGAGCAAGCCACAAGATTTTAATTTAATTATAAAAAAATAATAATAATAATAATTAGACAGAAGGGAGGGTGGGGGAGGCATCCAGCCACCCACAGGAGGTTCAGACATGAGGACACACTGTGTTCTAGCTCTCCCCTGGCCCTACAGAGGGGAGGGGGGGGAGGCACCCACAGGAGGTTCAGACATGAGGACACACTGTGTTCTAGCTCTCCCCTGGCCCTACAGAGGCGGGGGGGGGGGGGGAGAGCCACCCACAGGAGGTTCAGACATGAGGACACTGTGTTCTAGCTCTCCCCTGGCCCTACAGAGAGGGGGGGGGGGGGAGGCCACCCACAGGAGGTTCAGACATGAGGACACACTGTGTTCTAGCTCTCCCCTGGCCCTACAGAGGGGAGGGGGGGGGGAGCCACCCACAGGAGGTTCAGACATGAGGACACTGTGTTCTAGCTCTCCCCTGGCCCTACAGAGAGGGGGGGGGGGGAGCCACCCACAGGAGGTTCAGACATGAGGACACACTGTGTTCTAGCTCTCCCCTGGCCCTACAGAGAGGGGGGGGGGGGGGGAGCCACCCACAGGAGGTTCAGACATGAGGACACTGTGTTCTAGCTCTCCCCTGGCCCTACAGAGAGGGGGGGGGGAGCCACCCACAGGAGGTTCAGACATGAGGACACTGTGTTCTAGCTCTCCCCTGGCCCTACAGAGAGGGGGGGGGGGGGAGCCACCCACAGGAGGTTCAGACATGAGGACACACTGTGTTCTAGCTCTCCCCTGGCCCTACAGAGGGGAGGGGGGGGGGGGCCACCCACAGGAGGTTCAGACATGAGGACACACTGTGTTCCAGCTCTCCCCTGGCCCTACAGAGGGGAGGGGGGGGAGCCACCCACAGGAGGTTCAGACATGAGGACACACTGTGTTCCAGTTCTCCCCTGGCCCTACAGAGGGGAGGGGGGGGGAGCCACCCACAGGAGGTTCAGACATGAGGACACACTGTGTTCTAGCTCTCCCCTGGCCCTACAGAGGGGAGGGTAAGAAGGGGAGAGGTCCACTTTGTTCGGTGTCCACACAGTGTCAAGGCTGCTGGTGGGGGGAGGGGGGGGAAGGAAGGGGGAAGGGAGCAAAGGAAAGAAGACAGGAGGAAGGAATGAAAGAAGGAAGGAGGAAAGGAGGGAGGAAGAAAGAAAGGAGGAAGGGTGGAAGGAAGGGAAGACAGGAGGAAAGAAACAAGGAAGGAGGGAAAGGAGGGAGGAAGGAGGAAGAAGGGGAAGAGGAAGCAGGGACATGGCCCCACACACCACCTGCACCCCCCCCCCCCACCCCCCCACAATCACCCTCATCACATTCGCTTGCAAACAAAACATTAACAAGCCATTCAACAAAAGGTGAACAACTCCCAGGCTGACAGTGCAAGTAAAGTAGATGGCTGGCCAGACCTGTGTTGGGGGCAGGGGCAGGGGGGAGGGAGAGGTGTGACTCACAGGATGGTGACTGGGGGGCAGGGGGTGGGGGGGGACAACAGGCACACACACACACACACACACACCTCCAAGCCAACCAAGGAAGAGACGATCAGTACAGAAAAGACCAACAGTACAGTACAGGTGTAAGAACAGCACAGCACAAAACAGACAGTACAGTACAGGTGTAGAGAAGAAAAGAGGAGCCGAAAAGACAGCAACAGTGCAGGACAAGTGGCTGACACGGGCATGGAATGTCAGGGGACCGGCTCTCTCCTCACACACCTGGCTCACCTGACACACTGGTTATAGTGTCACTACCTGTTTCCTACCCGACATACTGTGGTTATAGTGTCACTACCTGTTCCCTACCCGACACTGTGTCACTACTACCTGTTCCCTACCCGACACACTGTGTCACTACTACCTGTTTCCTACCCAACACTGTCATTACTACCTGTTCCCTACCTGACACACTGTGTCACTATTACCTGTTCCCTACCTGACACATTGTTTCACTATTACCTGTTCCCTACCTGAAACACTGTGTCACTATTACCTGTTCCCTACCTGACACACTGTGTTTACTGTGTCACTACCTGTTCCCGGACACACTGTTCATTGTGCGACTGGCAGATATGATGACTGACCCACACAGTAAGCCAAGACATCACAGCATCAAGTTGTCACAGACCTGTTTCCATCTTGCCATCAAAGACCTGGTTCTATTGTCACACAGACCCAGTACTATTGCTGTTGTCACATACCTGGTTCTATGTTGTCAACACAGACATGGTTTTATGTTGTCAACGCTCTGTGTGTGTGTGTGTGTGCGTGCACAGCTCTCTCTCTCGTGGTCCCAGCCAATCAGAATAAAAGGTCAGAACACCACAGTGCACCAACACAGACTTCCTTAAAGCTGTCCTGACCCACACAGAGGGGACCTAACTTGGGGCACAGCTCTCCACTATTTCAGTTCTCGCCCAGACAATGGGGAACTGCAGTTGCCTCCATTGCTTCTGTGATGGTCCTGGGTGGACATGGCCACCACACAGACTGGTGTATCCTCAAGGATCAACTGACACCTCCCTGATTCCTATCTCTACCCTGACCCAGGGACTGAAAGAGGGGAGGGGAGGAGGTGGAGGGTTCCACACCTGTGCAGGTGAGAGGTCCCCCCCTCGCCCCATGTTTGACACACGTGTGTGTTGCCACACTCTTCGCCTGTGTGTGTGCAAGAGTGGGTGTGGATGTGTGTGTGCAAGTGTGTGTGTGTGTGTGTGTGTCACAGTGTGTGTGTGTGTGTGTGCTGGCCAGGTGTGTGGTCCCTCACGACTCTCACCTGTCCGACAGGTGTGAAAGAGATGAGCCGATCGACACCTGTGTTCATACGCCATCAAACAACACAGAGGACAAAGGTCGTTATCTAACGGCATCATAGGTAATCATCATGATTAGACACAACAACAACAACAAAAATAAGCCTGTCTTTTTATCAACGTGCCCACCACTTTAAACCCCAAACACGGTTTCACACAAAATCCAAATAATATCTGACAAAGACTCGCAGACACACTTTTTACATACACATCGTACATACACACACAGACCAGCACTCTGCCTTCACATTCACACAGACACACACACACACACACAGCGACCCAAAGCCAAGACAAGTGACTGACGTCCAAGGTGGTCAGTCATCTACATCCCTTCGAAGAGTCCCCCCTACCCCTCGCCCCTCACCCCACCACCACCACTTGTCAGAGAGCCTGCCTCTCCCCCACCCAGCACACAGGGTGTTGGTGGTGGTGGTGGTGGTGGTGGGGTGGTGGGGGTGCTGAGTGAAGGCTGGAGGGCCTGGGGGGTGGGAGGGGCAGTTAGACACTACAGCACTGTTTCTTGTTGGCGTTGGAGTTGACGGTGGGGGCCACTGATATTGTCTGCACATTGCCGCTGGGGGAGTTGTCGTCGTCAGGGCTGTCACGGATCTGCTTCTGCGACACGATCTTGTAGATCTCTGAAACACACAACATCAACTGTACACCTCTGAAACACACAACATCAACTGTACACCTCTGAAACACACAACATCAACTGTACACCTCTGAAACACACACCATCTGAAACATACACCATCAACTGTACATCAATTGTGCGTCTCTGAAACACACACCATCAATTGTACGTCTCTGAAAGCACGCACCATCAATTGTACGTCTCTGAAAGCACACACCATCAAGGAAACAAGACTGCACTGGCTGCAGTCTTGAGGGCTAGCTGCCCTTTGGGAATCATCCCAACACTGACTGTCCTAAAACCCTCTTGGCCGACAGTGGGGATGTTACCTGAGCAAGACACTCTCCACTATGATGTAGCCCAGATAGTTGGGACGGCAGTTGCCTCCTCTGCTGTTCTAATGGTCATAATCGGATACATATTCGTTTTCAGTGAAGCACTGTTGTGGAAAAAACACAAACAAAAAACATGATTTTTTCACCACTTTCTCTGCAGTACATACAGGCTATGCTGTGTGTGTGTGTGTGTGTGTGAGAGAGACTCAGACTCACCAGTGAGGATGTTTTGGAAGGCTGCTTCAACGTTGGTGGAATCTAAAGCCGATGTCTCGATGAAAGACAAGTTGTTCTTTTCTGGAACACACACACACACACACACACGTACATCACTTTCACTACGTGTTTTGACAAACCCATACATGCTACACAACACCTGCCAGGCATAACCCAACATGCTTAGTGCAGCCTGGAGTGCATGTGACGATGCTTAAAGTCACCTCCTTCCTCCCACCCACACAACCCATGACTGGACACACACACACAGACCACCCCCCCCCCCCACACCCACACAACCCACGACTGGACACACAGACCCCCCCCCCCCCCCCCACACAACCCATGACTGGACACACAGACCACCCCCCACCCACACAACCCATGACTGGACACACAGACCACCCCCCACCCACACAACCCACGACTGGACACACAGACCACCCCCCACCCACATAACCGAAGACTACTACACACACACAGACCACCCCCACCCACACAAACAATGACTACTACACACACACAGACCACCCCCCACCCACACAAACAATGACTACACACACACACACAGACCACCCCCACCCACACAAACAATGACTACACACACACACACAGACCACCCCCACCCACACAAACAATGACTACACACACACACACAGACCACCCCCACCCACACAAACAATGACTACACACACACACACAGACCACCCCCACCCACACAAACAATGACTACACACACACACACAGACCACCCCCACCCACACAAACAATGACTACACACACACACACACACAGACCACCCCCACCCACACAAACAATGACTACACACACACACACAGACCACCCCCACCCACACAAACAATGACTACACACACACACACAGACCACCCCCACCCACACAAACAATGACTACACACACACACACACAGACCACCCCCACCCACACAAACAATGACTACACACACACAAACACAGACCACCCCCACCCACACAAACATTGACTACACACACACAGACCATCCCCCACCCACACAACCCATGACTGGACACACAGACCACCCCCCACCCACACAACCGATGACTACACACACACACACAGACCACCCCCAACCCACACAACCGATGACTACACACACACACAGACCACCCCCACCCACACAAACATTGACTACACACACACACACACAGACCACCCCCACCCACACAAACAATGACTACACACACACACACACAGACCACCCCCAACCCACACAAACGACTACACACACACACAGACCACCCCCACCCACACAACCGATGACTGGACACATAGACCACCCCCCACCCACACAACCGATGACTACACACACACACAGACCACCCCCCACCCACACAAACATTGACTACACACACACACACAGACCACCCCCAACCCACACAACCGATGACTACACACACACACACAGACCACCCCCACCCGCACAAACAATGACTACACAAACACATACACAGACCACCCCCCACCCACACAATGACTACACACACACACACAGACCACCCCCACCCACACAAACAATGACTACACACACACACACACAGACCACCCCCCACCCACACAACCCATGACTGGACACACAGACCACCCCCCACCCACACAACCCATGACTGGACACACACACCACCCCCCCACCCACACAACCCATGACTGGACCCCCCCCCCCCCCCCCCCACCCACATAACCGTTGACTGGACACACACAGACCACCCCCCACCCACACAAACAATGACTACACACACACACAGACCACCCCCCACACACACAACCGATGACTGGACACACAGACCACCCCCTACCCACACAAACGATGACTACACACACAGACTCCCCCCCCCACACACACACACACAAACGATGACTACACACACACACAGACCACCCCGCACCCACACAAACGATGACTACACACACATACAGACCACCCCCCACCCACACAAACAATGACTACACACACACACACACACCACCCCCACAAACAATGACTACACACATACACAGACCCCCCCCCCCCCCCCACACACACACAACCGATGACTGGACACACACACACAGACCACCCCCCACCCACACAAACAATGACTACACACACACACACACACACACAGACCACCCCCCACCCACACAAACAATGACTACACACACACACACACAGACCACCCCCCACCCACATAACCGATGACTGGACACACAGACCACCCCCCACCCAAACAAACGATGACTACACACACACACAGACCACCCCCCACCCACACAAACAATGACTACACACACATACAGACCACCCCACACCCACACAAACAATGACTACACACACACACAGACCACCCCCCACCCACACAAACGATGACTACACACACATACAGACCACCCCCCACCCACACAAACAATGACTACACATACACACCACCCCCACCCACACAAACAATGACTACACACACACACAGACCACCCCCCACCCACACAAACATTGACTACACACACACACAGGCCACCCCCCAACCACACAAACGATGACTACACACACACACACACACAGACCACCCCCCACCCAAACTGTAACTCAAGAGCAAAGGCTTTAGCAGAGGAGCCACCCCCTAACACACCCACACACACAAGGTGGTACTGACCAGCAAGGCACTGACACACACACTGACAACACCCCCACCCACACACGCATGGTGGTACTGACCAGCAAGGCACTGACACACACACACACTGACAACACCCCCACCCACACCACACAAGGTGGTACTGACCAGCAAGGCATTGACACACACACACACTGACAACACCCCCACCCACACCACACAAGGTGGTACTGACCAGCAAGGCATTGACACACACACACACTGACAACACCCCCACCCACACACACATGGTGGTACTGACCAGCAAGGCACTGACACACACACTGACAACACCCCCACCCACACACACAAGGTGGTACTGACCAGCAAGGCACTGACACACACACACTGACAACACCCCCACCCACACCACACAAGGTGGTACTGACCCACAAGGCACTGACACACACACACTGACAGTGACACCCCTCCCCCTACACACGTTAGTACTGACTAGCAACACTGACACCCCCCTCCCCAACACACCCCCCAACAAGAGAGTACTGAGCATCAAAGGCCTTTGCACACACACACTGGCACCCCCACACAACAGTACTGACCATCAAAGGCCTTGACATACACACACTGACACCCCTCCACCCAACACTCACAAACACACAACAGTACTGACCATCTAAGGCCTTGACACACACAGACTGACACCCCTCTCCCCAACACTCACACACACACAACAGTACTGACATCAAAGGCCATGACACACACACACTGACACCCCTCTCCCCAACACACACACACACAACAGTACTGACCATCAAAGGCCTTGACACACACACACACACTGACACCTCTCTCCCCAACACACACACAGCAGAACTGACCAGCAAAGGCCTTGATACACACACACTGACACCCCTCACCCCAAAACACACACACAGCACAACTGACCAGCAAAGGCCTTGACACACACACACACAGCACAACTGACCAGCAAAGGCCTTCACACACACACACACACAGAGCACAACTGACCAGCAAAGGCCTTGGCCTCATCAGTGGGGACGGCCCTGAGGTGCCTGAGGTCTGACTTGTTGCCCACCAGCATGATGACGATGTTCTGGTCGGCATGGTCACGCAGCTCCTTCAACCACCGCTCCACATTCTCATACGTCAGGTGTTTGGCAATGTCGTACACCAACAGGGCCCCTACTGCACCACGGTAATACCTGTCACATCACACACTGTACGTCAGGTGTTTGGCAATGTCGTACACCAACAGGGCCCCTACTGCACCACGGTAATACCTGTCACATCACACACTGTACGTCAGGTGTTTGGCAATGTCGTACACCAACAGGGCCCCTACTGCACCACGGTAATACCTGTCACATCACACACTGTACGTCAGGTGTTTGGCAATGTCGTACACCAACAGGGCCCCTACTGCACCATGGTAATACCTGTCACATCACACACTGTACGTCAGGTGTTTGGCAATGAACTCTGGGGTCAGACAGAAAGACAGACAGGAACAGAGGTGAGCTATGGGGTCAGACAGACAGACAGGGACAGAGGTGAACTCTGGAGTCAGACAGACAGAAAGACAGACAGGAACAGAGGTGAGCTATGGGGTCAGACAGACAGGGACAGAGGTGAACTATGGGGTCAGACAGAGAGACAGGAACAGCAGTGAACTATGGGGTCAGACAGACAGGAACAGCAGTGAACTATGGGGTCAGACAGACAGGAACAGAGGTGAACTATGGGGTCAGACAGACAGACAGGAACAGAGGTGAACTATGGGGTCAGACAGACAGGAACAGACGTGAACTATGGGGTCAGACAGACAGACAGGAACAGAGGTGAACTATGGGGTCAGACAGACAGGGACAGAGGTGAACTATGGGGTCAGACAGACAGACAGGAACAGAGGTGAACTATGGGGTCAGACAGACAGACAGGAACAGCAGTGAACTATGGGGTCAGACAGACAGACTGACAGGAACAGAGGTGAACTATGGGGTCAGACAGACAGACAGGAACAGAGGTGAACTATGGGGTCAGACAGACAGACAGGAACAGAGGTGAACTATGGGGTCAGACAGACAGACAGGAACAGCAGTGAACTATGGGGTCAGACAGACAGACAGGAACAGCAGTGAACTATGGGGTCAGACAGACAGACAGGAACAGCAGTGAACTATGGGGTCAGACAGACAGGAACAGCAGTGAACTATGGGGTCAGACAGACAGGAACAGAGGTGAACTATGGGGTCAGACAGACAGGAACAGAGGTGAACTATGGGGTCAGACAGACAGACAGGAACAGAGGTGAACTATGGGGTCAGACAGACTGACAGACAGGAACAGAGGTGAACTATGGGGTCAGACAGACTGACAGACAGGAACAGAGGTGAACTATGGGGTCAGACAGACAGACAGGAACAGAGGTGAACTATGGGGTCAGACAGACAGACAGGAACAGAGGTGAACTATGGGGTCAGACAGACTGACAGGAACAGAGGTGAACGATGGGGTCAGACAGACAGACAGACTGACAGGAACAGAGGTGAACTATGGGGTCAGACAGACTGACAGGAACAGAGGTGAACTATGGGGTCAGACAGACAGACAGACTGACAGGAACAGAGGTGAACTATGGGGTCAGACAGACAGGAACAGAGGTGAACTATGGGGTCAGACAGACAGACAGGCAGGAACAGAGGTGAACTATGGGGTCAGACAGACAGAAAGACAGGAACAGAGGTGAACGTACGCGCTGGTGATGGCTCTGTATCTCTCCTGTCCTGCCGTGTCCCAGATCTGGGCCTTGATGGTCTTCCCATCCACCTGTATACTCCTGTCCACAGTCAACAGTTACCATCAGTCATGGTCTTCTGTCCACCTGTATACTCCTGTCCACAGTTAACAGTCACCATCAGTCATGGTCTTCCCGTCCACCTGTATACTCCTGTCCACAGTCAACAGTCACCATCAGTCATGGTCTTCCCGTCCACCTGTATACTCCTGTCCACAGTCAACAGTCACCATCAGTCATGGTCTTCTGTCCACCTGTATACTCCTGTCCACAGTCAACAGTCACCATCAGTCATGGTCTTCTGTCCACCTGTATACTCCTGTCCACAGTTAACAGTCACCATCAGTCATGGTCTTCCCGTCCACCTGTATACTCCTGTCCACAGTCAACAGTCACCATCAGTCATGGTCTTCTGTCCACCTGTATACTCCTGTCCACAGTCAACAGTCACCATCAGTCATGGTCTTCTGTCCACCTGTATACTCCTGTCCACAGTCAACAGTCACCATCAGTCATGGTCTTCTGTCCACCTGTATAATCCTGTCCACAGTCAACAGTCACCATCAGTCATGGTCTTCTGTCCACCTGTATACTCCTGTCCACAGTCAACAGTCACCATCAATTATGGTCTTCTGTCCACCTGTATACTCCTGTCCACAGTCACCATCAGCCATTGTCTTCCTGTCCACAGAGTCACCATTAGTCAGACTTGCAGTTTCATTCTCTCTCACCGGACTACTGTAACTTTCTATTGTCTGGTTGGCATGTTTCATCCCCTCCGCATACAAAACTCTATTGCCTGACTTGTCCTCAGAAAGAAAAGATCTGAGCACATCACTCCTCTTTTGCAACATCTCCATTTGTCTCCCTGTCTCACAAAGAATACAGTACAAGATCAGCATTCTATGTTAAAAATGTATTCACAAATCTGCCCCTTCCTCTCTCTGTGGCTGCCTTCACCTCTACACCCCACTAGCTCTTTATGATTGGCTTCGGATCCACTCTGTTTACATATAGTATATACCCAGATTCAAACACTCTCTTCTCTGGACCTTGCATTTTGGATGAATTTCCTCTTTTGCTCTGTCAGGTCTCTGCACTCAGCTCTGTCAAGTCTGACCTTAAAACCCACCTCTTCCAAAGAAAGCCTCCCTCACCTGCCTCTTCCTTGACGTCTTAAGCTTCTCCAGTTTAGATTTATGCATGCTTGTCAATGACTGGTGTAAGCACTTTGATTTGTCTCGCACAAGATTCAGCGCTAAATTTTTACGAATCCTTAACTCACTCAGTACGGCCAGTCCTCTCTTCTCCTCTACACAGACTACTCAGATGTCCAGTGGGTGTCTGAATGACCCAACCTTTAGCTTCTGTCGTCAGAATTGTGGTATTCTTTGTCAACATTCACGTCTTCAGTATAAGAGCCTTCCGTTTGCAATATTTTGATGATGGTAATTGGGGTGAAACGCTGTTAACGTCGTCTCTTTTGCCGTTCGTATGGAAAGAGTTAATGTGCCCCAGAAGAAACTGGTCTGATGCCACTGTTGAGATGCACTATTCATGTGAACCAGTCACCTCCAAATTTACTCTTCTGCTCAAAAGCAAACTCAGCATTTATTGGTCCTGTGGAGAGTGGAAAGGTCAGCTGAGATATTTTTGGCTTATGATGTCATTATACAAATGAGATAATCATGACACCCCAAATATTCAAAACGTTCAAAAGCCACTATCGGACTCCCTTGTCTGGAATTGTTGTAAACTAGGGTCTCGACTGGGGCCAATCATCTGGAAGAGTTTATTAAGAACTCCCAACGTTCTCACTGGACTTAACCCTGACCCTGGACAATGCCACTACTGCCAGCTTAATCAGGACAATGCCAGATGAATGAATTAATCCTCCAACACAACTGCTACAACAACAGGAATTCTATGCACAAGTACAACATTAATTCTCTGAAATCACCAAAACTGTAAACATGACACTAAATGATTATAATCCAAGGCCAACTTGAGAAACATGGAAGGCCTCCCTTGACTTTGTGAAAACTGAAAAAGCCTGCTTTTTCCACTGTCCAGTAATATTTATATAAAATTACAATAATAATAATATGTAAAAGTGTAAAATAATACATAATGTAAGGCATACCTGAAAAAATCCCTGTGCAGCACAGTTTTAGTTTCATATTATAGTCATAACCATAGTTTAAAGATTAATGTAAAGCATTTCATAATGATAATGTACGGCCTACATCATATTATATAGGTACCGGCAGCCTTTTTTTGAAAAAAGAAATGTCTGTTGAAACAACTCTACAAGAAGCTTATATCAAAACTGCAAGTCAAAACAAACACCCCACAGCAAAAATTATGATTTTTTCTGTATTAGAACCAAAGCTACAGCCAAGTGAAGTTCACTAAAATTGAGCCTTTTTACGCATCATTTTGAGATTTTAGACAAATCTCTGACTTTACAGGATCACTGCATCTTTACTAAGCAACACAGAAGGCTAAAAACTAAGGCAAATAATTAATAAACGATGAGGCCAGGAGATTAAATGATTAACAAATAGAACAGAGTGGTAACTCTCTCCATACACAAGGTACACTACTTCAGGTCAATGCAGCTTACGCTACCAATTCAGCTAGCACACAGGTAAATAAAAGGTACATTGCAACAAACCCAGACACTTCCTCAAAAAAAGGAAGTGCCGGGCTTGTCCTTATAGTTATACCGATCACTTGACATGTGCACATGTAAGGAAAATAATATTTTGTATACATATATAGTAATTATACCTAATTTTTTTCCAGCTATACAAGCTGATAGTTTTCTTGATACTGAGCTCTAAAATCCAAACTTTCCTCAAATTCTCCCAGGGCAAAATGTCAAAATAGGAAAACGAACACAGTAGTTCTAAACTAGCCTTGTAGGTCAAAAGAATCCAGGCAAACGAAGCGAAAGAAAGACCGACCCGCATATCCGTTAATGCGATCTCTGTCGAGGCAGTCAGCCACCACATGCAAAAAGCCCTCGGACTATCCACGATTTTTACTCGTTTACTCAACAAAGACAAAACATAGACGAAAAACAAGGACAGCATTGGAAAGGGGAGAAATTCAACTTAATTCCTGTATAAAACATATCTTTATTTCTTAAACATCACTCAAGTTACAGGTTCGGGGAAAATCCACGTTTTTCAGTCTTCGCTTCAGTTTTGCGGTCAAGGCTGCCGGTACCTATATTATATCAACAACCTTGTGAATCATATTCTATGACCCACCATGTGAAGCATGATGGATAATAAACGGTCTCCCTTGTGAAGCATAATGCAAGGACGCATAATGTAAGGACTACCTTGTGAAGCATAATGCAAGGACTACCTTGTGAAGAATAATGTAAGGTCTACCTTGTGAAGCATAATGTAAGCTCTACCTTGTGAAGCATAATGTAAGGTCTACCTTGTGAAGCATAATGTAAGGACTACCTTGTGAAGCATAATGTAAGGTCTACCTTGTGAAGCATAATGTAAGGACTACCTTGTGAAGCATAATGTAAGGTCTACCTTGTGAAGCATAATGTAAGATCTACCTTGTGAAGCATAATGTAAGGACTATCTTGTGAAGCATAATGTAAGGTCTACCATGTGAAGCACAATGTAAGGTCTACCTTGTGAAGCATAATGCAAGGTCTACCTTGTGAAGGTGAAGAATAATGGGTGGTGTAAGGCCTACGTTTTCAAGCATGATGGGTAGTGTAACGCCTGCTTTGTAAAGCATAATGAGAAGCGTAAGACCTACCTTGTGAAGCATAAATAAAGTGTAGCGTAAAGCCTACCTTGTGGCAAACTCCACTCCAATGGTACTTTTACTTTCCAAGTTGAACTCGTTGCGAGTGAAGCGTGAAAGCAAGTTACTCTTTCCTACTCCCGAGTCACCAATCAAAACCACTGCAAGCAAAACACAGTCCATACTCAGTGCATTTCTATCATTATCAATCAACAAGAATCGGTCAATGGAAGTCAGTCAGTCATCAGTCATTCAATCAGCCAGTCATCAATCACACGATCAGCCAGCCAGAACAGGCAGAGGGCACTCCACAACAAGACATCAATCCCACATATCAAGCTGACATCTACAGCGATGGCTCATTTCATGACCAGCCCCACACTGTTGGTTTTTTCCCTGACAGGAATCTAGTGCGCCAAGTGCCTGCTGCAGATGAGACCTTGGCTTTTTCAGTTACTGTCTGATTCCAATAACTGAACAGTTTGATTTTCCAGTCAAACTTGGGAGAAAGGTAAAACTGGGATTAAAACCCAGACCCTCACACACTGTATCCGTGTACAGTCTGGCAGATAAGCATCTTGTTAACCATTCTGCGACCTTCCTCCATGAGTCATGACAGTGGCAACAATGCTACAATATGATGATGAATATATTCATTTTTGTTGGACAATAGCATCTTTTAAAAAAAAATTCAGTGGAAAATCCTTATCCAATGTATCTCACATAAACGTAACATCATAAGGCAAGTAATCACTGTGAGTGTCAACAGCACTTGACAGAAATTCACGACTCAGTAACTGACTGGATGTCTGTCAGAAAAGCTGACAATCAGCCAGTGTCACTTTATCTAGTATGAAGCTTACCTGTATTTTTTTTTCAAGGAAACAGATTTTTAAAACTACACAATAATTTGGGGGTGAGGCTGGGGGGGTGGGGGGTGGGGGGGGGGGGATGTGTTATCACTGATTTACAAGTCAAAAGAAAAATGTAAAGAAAACTTCACACCCGGCCTATCAAAAATGACCTGTTAAAGGAAACGTCCAACTGACACCTGTAACACCTGTTCCACCACACACAGGGATTAGAAACAGTGGTGATTCATCATTTCAAGAGACCATTGCACAGGCACATGCATCATTCTGGTCAGTGTGCAAACTTTGCCAATGATATTCAAAATGAATATCAATACATGCCTAACTCTTGACGTCTTGTATTACTGAAATCAAATCTATCTATCTGCAACCCAGTACAGCAAAGCAAAACAAAGAATCCCACATACTATAAATATATTGATATGTAAACTCTGTGTGTGTGCGCGTGTGTGCGTGCGCACATGTGTGAAGCACACAAAATCAATCAAGAGAAAAAAGGAGAAAAAACAACAATAGTCAAATCGTGCAAGAAACAGTTTTCACATTCACTTAGAAATATAATAATGCAGAACTCTGAAGGCATCAAATGATCGGTGCTACATTATAATCTTAAAAGTGTTTGTGTGCAGAGAGCAAGTGAGTGTGTAGCATCACATATAAATGATTGTGTATGTGAGTGAGTGAGTGAGTGAGTGAGTGAGTGTGTGTGTGTGTGTGTGTGTGTGTGTGTGTGTGTATGTGTGTGTGTGTGTGTGTGTGTGTGTGTGTGTGTGTGAGTGTATGTGTGTGAGTGTGTGTGTGTGTTCACTGGGCACTGATGAGGGAGTATACTATACACATTATGTTCATTCACAAAGTTTTCAGTGACTGAATTTCCATTTTTCTTTTTTCATATACAAATGTTATTGTCTAATCTTTGTAACTAGGCACTTCATAAGATTTATAAATCGCCATTAGTTTACACTGTTTCAAAAGCAAAATATACCACAACCCCCTCTGGTACAAGTTCAGATTTGTTACAATGTTAGCACCCTTAACTTTTCAGCATACTGAAGTCAAAATTGTTATTCCAATGGACAACATTCTACAAACTACACACAAAGAGTTCAAGCAGTAGCAATAGCAGCCTGTACATCTGCTGACCTCGTCATGGAGTTCAAAAAACCCTCCCCACTTTTTTCATTCACTGGACAAAACCAGGATTTCAATAGGACTGATAGGCCTAGTTTGCATCAGTTTGACATGGTACAGAATATGACACCAAAATGAAAACTTCAGGTCAAAAAGATCAAAATCATCATGGCTCACAAATTATCTTGTTATGCTATCTTATATGTCTTGGTTGGTAGTTTATGGTAGGGTAAGTGTGTGGCAAAGGGGCGGAGGAGGGTAAGGTGGGTGGGTAAGGTGTTTGGTCAGTGTGGATGCTCCCACCCCCGCACCCCACCCATTGAAAGATAAATTTGAATAATCTTGCCATTTATA
>NC_134910.1:23811267-23828767 GCF_041734735.1 Babylonia areolata | reverse complement strand
ACAACAGCGCATGCATACACACATACATATGTAGATTCTGAGGAATGTTCTTTTTCTTCTGCATTCGTGGGCTGCATCTCCCACGTTCACTTGTGTGTGTACACGAGTGGGCTTTTACATGTATGACCGTTTTTACCTCGCCATGTAGGCAGCCATACTCCGTTTTTGGGGGTGTGCATGCTGGGTATATTCTTGTTTCCATAACCCACCGAACGCTGACATGGATTACAGGATCTTTAACGTGCGTGTTTGATCTTCTGCTTGCGTACACACACACAGGGGGTTCAGGCACTAGCAGGTCTGCACATATGTTGACCTGGGAGATCGGAAAAATCTCCACCCTTTACCCACTAGGCGCCGTTACCGAGATTCGAACCCCTGACCCTCAGATTGAAAGTCCAATGCTTTAACCACTTGGCTATTGCTCCTGTCTTTCTGAGGAATAATCATTCTAAGTTTTATTCACAAATAATACATACATAAATAGAAGGCAGTGAGACTTTGCTGCTTTTCCACGCAGACTTAGATGTACACAGTCAGACAGACAGACAGATACACACACACACACACACACGGTGATGATGATGATAATGACGACAATGGTGACGAAGATGACAATAACAATGATGATGATGATGAAGATGATGACAACGATGAAGATGACGATGACAATGAAGGTGACGACGACGACGAAGATGAAGATGACAAGAATGAAGATGACGACGACGACGATAATGACGGCGACGATGAAGATGAAGGTGAAGATGACGACTGCGACGAAGAAGGGAGGTCACTGCAGGCAGCAGACTTTACTGGAACTGGAGGTGCTGCGAGTGCTGACGTCACCCCGCTGTGACGACGCCGTTGACGCCGCTGGAGGGGAGGAGGGGGGCAGGTGGAGGCGGGGCACTGGAGGGGTGGTGGTGGTGGGGGTGGTGGTGGTGGTGGTGGTGGGGGTGGTGTCCTGACCAACCCCTGAGGTTTTCTGCTGGAGCTGTTTCTGTGACAGCATCACAACAAATCACATCACATCGCATCACATCACATTGCATCACAACAAAACACATCACATCGCATTGCATCACATCGCATCACAACAAAACACATCACAACACAACACTACCCATCACAACACAACACAACATTACATGACAACACAACACAACACATCACATCACGTCACATCACATCACATCACATCACGTCACATCACATCACATCACAACACAACACAACACATCACAACATTACATGACAACACAACACAACACATCATATCACAACACAACACATCACATCACATCACAACACATCACATCACGTCACATCACAACACAACACAACACACAGTGAGAGGTTTTCTGCTGAAGCCCACCTACGTAACTACCCACCTGTAAATAGCCCACCAGTTGTTGTCGCTCGGCCAGCTGGGAATTCTGGGATTGAACTTCCTGCCTCAGTCGCTCCACTTCGGCCAACAGGTGTCGCTCTCTCTCCTGTAACCATGACAACGGTTCATCACCTCTGTCATCTGCACTGACCACCAAGAGGTATTTCCCCAGGACAAGCTAAAGGTCTACAGAGCAGTAGTTCTCCCCACACTACTGTACGCCTGCGAAACTTGGACAGTGTACCAACGACATGCCAAGAAGCTGAACCACTTCCACACAACATGCCTCAGGAAGCTACTGAACATCAAGTGGCAAGACAGGACCCCAGACACAGAAGTGCTCGCAAAAAGCCACCCTTCCCAGCATCTTCACCATCCTGATGCAGGGCTGGACACGTGGCACGCATGCCCAAAAGGCTCTTCTATGGTGAGCTGCAACAAGGGAAGAGATCACACGGAGGTCAGAAGAAGCGCTTCAGAGATACTCTGAAAGTCTCTCTGAAAGCGTTTGATATCCACCCTGACTCCTGGGAGGAATCTGCAGTGGACCGTGACAAATGGCGCGCTGCTGTGCACAAAGGCGCCAAGTTGTGCGAGGCCAACAGGACTGCTGCAGCTGTTCAGAAGAGGCAGGCCAGAAAGTCACGGGCAAACAAGCTCCCTGACAATGATATGCCTGTCTTTGTCTGCCCCAACTGTCAGCGAACATTTCGTGCGCAGATTGGACTATTCAGCCATCTGCGCATTCACAGATAGATTCATGAGCATCCTCCCCCCCACCCCACCACCACCCTCCCCCCTTCCCCCAGCTGATGACAACGATGGTCATCATCGATCTCGATGGACACACACCACCATCATTTGTTAATGATTCTAATATCATGCAATTTCTTACATTGTCATGCCTGCATGCTCCACTTAATATCATAGTTTCTTTGATGATGCATGTTACCATTCATGGTTACGAGTGTAAATACATTAAAGACCGCTTTTGATAGGAATATCCTGTCCCATGATTGTTATCCTGCTATGTCTGAAACCAGTGGAAAGAAGGCATGTGTGATAAACACTACATGCAGGGTGTGGTGTGATAGCTACAGGTGTGATAAACACTACATGCAGGGTGTGGTGTGATAGCTACAGGTGTGATAAACACTACATGCAGGGTGTGGTGTGATAGCTACAGGTGTGATAAACACTACATGCAGGGTGTGGTGTGATAGCTACAGGTGTGATAAACACTACATGCAGGGTGTGGTGTGATAGCTATAGGTGTGATAAACACTACATGCAGGGTGTGGTGTGATAGCTACAGGTGTGATAAACACTACATGCAGGATGTGGTGTGATAGCTACAGGTGTGATAAACACTACATGCAGGGTGTGGTGTGATAGCTACAGGTGTGATAAACACTAGCGACATGCAGGGTGTGGTGTGATAGCTACAGGTGTGATAAACACTAGCGACATGCAGGGTGTGGTGTGATAGCTACAGGTGTGATAAACACTACATGCAGGGTGTGGTGTGATAGCTACAGGTGTGATAAACACTACATGCAGGGTGTGGTGTTATAACTACAGGTGTGATAAACACTAGCGACATGCAGGGTGTGGTGTGATAGCTACAGGTGTGATAAACACTAGCGACATGCAGGGTGTGGTGTGATAGCTACAGGTGTGATAAACACTACATGCAGGGTGTGGTGTGATAGCTACAGGTGTGATAAACACTACATGCAGGGTGTGGTGTGATAGCTACAGGTGTGATAAACACTACATGCAGGGTGTGGTGTGATAGCTACAGGTGTGATAAACACTACATGCAGGGTGTGGTGTTATAACTACAGGTGTGATAAACACTACATGCAGGGTGTGGTGTGATAGCTACAGGTGTGGTAAACACTACATGCAGGGTGTGGTGTGATAGCTACAGGTGTGATAAACACTACATGCAGGGTGTGGTGTTATAACTACAGGTGTGATAAACACTAGCGACATGCAGGGTGTGGTGTGATAGCTACAGGTGTGGTAAACACTACATGCAGGGTGTGGTGTGATAGCTACAGGTGTGATAAACACTAGCGACATGCAGGGTGTGGTGTGATAGCTACAGGTGTGATAAACACTACATGCAGGGTGTGGTGTGATAGCTACAGGTGTGATAAACACTAGCGACATGCAGGGTGTGGTGTGATAGCTACAGGTGTGATAAACACTAGCGACATGCAGGGTGTGGTGTGGTCAACACTAGCGACATACAGGGTGTGGTGTGGTCAACACTAGCGACATGCAGGGTGTGGTGTGGTCAACACTCACGACATACAGGGTGTGGTGATAGCTACAGGTGTGATAAACACTAGCGACATGCAGGGTGTGGTGTGGTCAACACTACATGCAGGGTGTGGTGTGGTCAACACTAGCGACATGCAGGGTGTGGTGTGGTCAACACTACATGCAGGGTGTGGTGTGGTCAACACTAGTGACACACAGGGTGTGGTGTGGTCAACACTAGCGACATGCAGGGTGTGGTGTGGTCAACACTCACGACATACAGGGTGTGGTGATAGCTACAGGTGTGATAAACACTAGCGACATCACAGGGTGTGGTGTGGTCAACACTAGCGACATCACAGGGTGTGGTGTGGTCAACACTAGCGACACGCATGCACTGACCCTGGCCAGTTTCTCCGCCTCCTGTTGCAGCAGTTGTTCCTGCAGTTCTCTCTCTCTCTGCAGCGCCCGCAACTGGCTCTCTGCCTTCTGCTTCTCTTCACGCATCACCTCCAGTTCACACTGCACACAGTGCACATAGTTCACACTGCACACAGTTCACACAGTGCACATAGTTCACACAGTTCACACTGCACACAGTGCACATAGTTCACACTGCACACAGTGCACATAGTTCACACTGCACACAGTTCACACTGCACACAGTGCACATAGTTCACACTGCACACAGTGCACATAGTTCACACTGCACACAGTTCACACTGCACACAGTGCACATAGTTAACACTGCACACAGTGCACATAGTTCACACTGCACACAGTGCACATAGTTCACACTGCACACAGTTCACACTGCACACAGTGCACATAGTTAACACTGCACACAGTGCACATAGTTCACACTGCACACATAGTTCACACTGCACACAGTTCACACTGTACACAGTTGTGCTTACTGTGTTGTACTGTATTGTGTTGTGCTATGCTGTGTTGTGTTGCACTGTGCTGTACTGTACTGTGTTGTGCTGTGTTGTGTTGCACTGTGCTGTACTGTACTGTGTTGTGCTGTGTTGTGTTGCACTGTGCTGTACTGTACTGTGTTGTGCTGTGTTGTGTTGCACTGTGCTGTACTGTACTGTGTTGTGCGATGTTGTGCTGTGCTGTGTTGTGGTGTAGTGTGCTGTACTGTACTGTGCTGTGTTGTGCTGTGCTGTGCTGTACTGTACTGCGCTGTGTTGTGCTATGCTGTACTGTACTGTGCTGTGTTGCACTGTGCTGTACTGTACTGTGTTGTGTTGTGCTGTGTTGTGTTGCACTGTGCTGTACTGTACTGTGTTGTGTTGTGCTGTGCTGTGTTGTGTTGCACTGTACTGTACTGTGTTGTGCTGTGCTGTGCTGTGCTGTGTTGTGTTGCACTGTGCTGTACTGTACTGTGTTGTGTTGTGCTGTGCTGTGTTGTGTTGCACTGTGCTGTACTGTGCTGTGTTGTGCTATGCTGTGCTGTGTTGCACTGTGCTGTACTGTACTGTGTTGTGTTGTGCTGTGTTGTGTTGCACTGTGCTGTACTGTACTGTGCTGTGCGATGTTGTGCTGTGCTGTGCTGTGTTGTGTTGCACTGTGCTGTACTGTACTGTGTTGTGCTGTGCTGTGCTGTGTTGTGTTGCACTGTGCTGTACTGTACTGTGTTGTGTTGTGCTGTGCTGTGTTGTGTTGCACTGTGCTGTACTGTACTGTGTTGTGTGATGTTGTGCTGTGCTGTGCTGTGTTGTGTTGCACTGTGCTGTACTGTACTGTGTTGTGCGATGTTGTGCTGTGCTGTGCTGTGTTGTGTTGCACTGTGCTGTACTGTACTGTGTTGTGCAATGTTGTGCTATGCTGTGATGTGTTGTGTTGCACTGTGCTGTACTGTACTGTGCTGTGCGATGTTGTGCTGTGCTGTGCTGTGCTGTGTTGCACTGTGCTGTACTGTACTGTGCTGTGCGATGTTGTGCTGTGCTGTGCTGTGCTGTGTTGCACTGTGCTGTACTGTACTGTGTTGTGCTGTGCTGTGTTGTGGTGTAGTGTGGTGTGCTGTGTGAGAGAAAGACAGAGAAGAGAGAGAAAAGAGAGAGAGACAGAGAGAAGAGAGACAGAGACAGAGAGAGACAGAGAGAGAGGAGAGAGAGACAGAGAGAGAGGCAGAGAGAGACAGAGAGAGAGACAGAGAAGAAAAAAGCCAAGCGGGAAGCATTACCAGCAAAGCCTCTTCACGACGTTTGACGGTGACGTCAGACACAAAGCCCCGTGCTGCAAGCCTCTCCTTCAGTACTTCTTCATGGCTGTAACATCATCGTCGTCATCATCATCGTCATCATCATCGTCGTCATCATCATCATCATCATCATCGTCATCATCATCATCATCATCATTATCATCATCATCGTCATCATCGTCGTCATAGTCATCATCATCTCATCATCATCATCGTCATCATCATTATCATCATCATCATCAACATCATCGTCATCATCATCATCGTCATCATCATCATCGTCGTCATCATCATTATCATTATCATCATCATCATCGTCGTCGTCATCATCATCATCATATCATCATCATCATCACCATCATCATCTCATCATCATCGTCATCATCATTATCATCATCATCGTCATCATCATTATCATCATCATCGTCATCATCATTATCATCATTGTCATCGTCATCATCATTGTCATCATCATCATCGTCATCATCATCATCATCATCAAACACACACACACACACACACACACACAGCATAACACTGCATCACACACACACACAACACAAACATACAGCATATGCACACACACACACACACAGATCACACACACAGTCACAGATCACATGGTCACACACACACACACACACATACACAACACACACCATCACAAACACACACCATCACATGCTATCACACACACACACACACACAGACAGAGGCACATAACCTCACCTTCATGTTATTATTTGCACCCTTTTCCCATCAAACCACCTCTTACTTTTCCCCTGGCAACAACAACAACAACACACACACACACACACACACACACACCTAACCTCACCTTTACATTATGATAGTGTCCACCCTTTCCCCATCACCTCACCTCTTACTTTTCCCCCGGCCAGCAGAACGAAGGCGAGGAGGAACTTTGCTGCCTGCGGCCTTGACCTTGCTGACTGCTGCCATGGCAACGTGCTGCTGGGTGTCTTCCCTTCCTCTGTCTCTGTACAGGGAGGTAACCCGTGTGTGTGTGTGTGTGTGGGGGGGGGGTATATGTGTGTACATGTACGTGTGCACACATATGTGTGTGAGTATACGTGCATGTTTATGAGCACACGAGTGCGCTTGCGGCATGTCTGTGTGTGTGTATGTGTGTGTGCTGGTCAGCACTGAAAGCATAATCAAGAGAGAAAAAACGAAGAAACTAATTAACACCAAAAACCAACGAAAAATATCCTACAGAACTGTGCAAAAATCCCACTGCAATATCAGATGGCATCTCCAAAGAATTCAAGACAGCTCTTAGAAAAAATAAGGAAAGAATAGTCTAAAGCTGAGACAGGATGAAATCCCTGAGAGGGCCTCACCTTTTGACACGTGCTGTTTCACTGGAGCTGCTGTCAGACATGTGTTCCGCTGAGGCCCTTTCAGGGTTGCTCTCAGAGCTGTGGGTAGAGTTGGCACGGAGACGAGAAGATGTCTGCACAATGGAATGGACAGACATACAGACTTCCAACAGACAGACAGACAGACTTCAACAGACCGACAGACATACAGACTCCCAACAGACAGACAGACTTCCAACAGACAGACAGACAGACTTCCAACAGACAGACAGACAGACATCCAACAGACAAACAGACAGACTTCCACAGACAGCAGACTTCAACAGACCGACAGACATACAGACTTCCAACAGACAGACAGACAGACATCCAACAGACAAACAGACAGACTTCCACAGACAGCAGACTTCAACAGACAGACAGACAGACATCCAACAGACAAACAGACAGACTTCCACAGACAGCAGACTTCAACAGACCGACAGACATACAGACTTCCAACAGACAGACAGACAGACATCCAACAGACAAACAGACAGACTTCCACAGACAGCAGACTTCAACAGACCGACAGACATACAGACTTCCAACAGACAGACAGACAGACATCCAACAGACAAACAGACAGACTTCCACAGACAGCAGACTTCAACAGACCGACAGACATACAGACTTCCAACAGACAGACAGACAGACATCCAACAGACAAACAGACAGACTTCCACAGACAGCAGACTTCAACAGACCGACAGACATACAGACTTCCAACAGACAGACAGACAGACATCCAACAGACAAACAGACAGACTTCCACAGACAGCAGACTTCAACAGACCGACAGACATACAGACTTCCAACAGACAGACAGACAGACATCCAACAGACAAACTTCCACAGACAGCAGACTTCAACAGACAGACAGACAGACATCCAACAGACAAACAGACAGACTTCCACAGACAGCAGACTTCAACAGACCGACAGACATACAGACTTCCAACAGACAGACAGACAGACATCCAACAGACAAACAGACAGACTTCCACAGACAGCAGACTTCAACAGACAGACAGACAGACATCCAACAGACAAACAGACAGACTTCCACAGACAGCAGACTTCAACAGACCGACAGACAGACAGACTCCCAACAGACAGACAGACAGACTTCCAACAGACAGACAGACAGACAGACACACTGTGACGTCACCTTGGCGTGCTGTGAGCCGGGCAGGAAGGGGTGTGTGGCTGTGGGTGTCACTCCTCCCTCACTGGTCTTCACTGCCACACATCATCACACCACATCACATCAACACATCGCCACACCACATTACCACACCACATCACCACATCGCCACACCACATTACCACACCACATCACCACACCACATCACCACACCACATCACCACACCACCTCACCACATTGCCACACCACATCACCACACCACATCATCACACCACATCACATCAACACATCGCCACACCACATTACCACACCACATCACCACACCACATTACCACACCACATCACCACATCGCCACACCACATCACCACACCACCTCACCACATTGCCACACCACATCACCACACCACATCACATCAACACATCGCCACACCACATTACCACACCACATTACCACATCGCCACACATCATCACACCATATCACCACACCACATCGTCACACCACATCACCACACAACATCGCCACATCGCCACACCACATTACCACACCACATTACCACATCGCCACACCACATCATCACACCATATCACCACACCACATCGTCACACCACATCACCACACAACATCGCCACACAACATCACCACACCACATCACCACACAACATCGCCACACCACATCAACACATCATCACACCACATCGTCACACCACATCGTCACACCACATCACCACACCACATCACCACACCACATCACCACACAACATCGCCACACCACATCACCACACCACATCACCACACAACATCGCCACACCACATCAACACATCGTCACACCACATCACCACACCACATCACCACACCACATCACCACACAACATCGCCACACCACATCAACACATCGTCACACCACATCACCACACCACATCACCACACCACATCACCACACCACATCACCACACCACATCACCACACCACATCGCCACACCACATCGCCACACCACATCACCACACAACATCGCCACACCACATCACCACACCACATCACCACACAACATCGCCACACCACATCACCACACCACATCACCACACAACATCGCCACACCACATCACAACACCACATCACCACACAACATCGCCACACCACATCACCACACCACATTGCCACACCACATCACCACACCACATCACCACACAACATCGCCACACCACATTGTCATACATCGGTCATTACACCCCACGCCCCATCAACACCCAAACAAACACTCTACATCCATTTACACCCTAACGGTCAATGAACCCCCATCAACCTCCCAGGTCCAATGAACCCCCCATAAAATCTCCAGGTCCAATGCCCCATAAATCCCCAGGTACAATGAACAATGTGTGTGTGTGTAATATTTGTTGTAAAGCATTTTGTCCACAACACAACACAACACAACACAACACGACACAACACATGACGTCACCTGGAGTCAAGACACGGTTGATGTGTATGGATGACATAGAACTGTCCACAACACAACACAACACAACACAACACAACACCACACAACACGTCACCTGGAGTCAAGACACGGTTGATGTGTATGGACGACATAGAACTGTCCACCACGGCCCGACAGTGCGGATCATCATCAGACACGTCACTCGTGTCGTCAGCATCGTTGCTGTCATCGTCGTCGTTGTCACACAGTGGAGCCTCCTCAGCATTGGCAGACAACTCTTCCCTCAGCCAGGTGCGAACCTGAAGTGAGAGTTATGCACCCTGACATATGTTTGTCAACAATCAACAGTTTGAAATGTCACATTTGCTTCAAGATGAACATGAGAGGCTAAGCCTTCAAGACTCACTGGTGAAACACATTTTATCCATTAAAGAAAAATCTTAAAATGTGTTCTGCATTAAAAGTTTTCAAGCTCTGGGAAGATTAAAAAAAAAAGGAAAAAAAAGAGGGCATTTAGCAGGTTTGAACCAAGCATGTTCAGTTTGAGAGCAAGCAGACTCACAGTGCTAAAGTGTGCTTACCAATGAGGAACAAAAATTAATTTTTGCACTCACATTTTCTTCATTTTTGTTTCATAGCGTGATAAATTGTTTATGGTATCTGAGGTGATAACGCCATTTCAATCATGTCATTCTGGTGCATCTCGATTACATATTCTTTAAAGTCTGCAGGAAAGAAGATGTTGCCAACGTTTCATGCACACCGCAACATGTAGCTGTTTTCTCGTGATCTGTGGAGATCTGTGTCCACAGGCTTACAGAAACTACAACCGTCCATTCAATTCATCTTTTACATTCATACACAGTAAACACGTCGATGGTGTAGTTAGTGTCACCGTATGCATTCTGTCAGAATTTGTATTTCTTTTCTTTGAACTGTGAATAAGAAAAACGAGGACATGCTGTCTTTAAACCAAAACATCAACTGTGATTCTCTGAATCCGGATCCTCAACAATGTAAATAGTTCATGATCCGAAAATATAGCGTAATCTGGAAGACTTACAACCTATTACTGGCATGACTGTTCTTGTTAAGATTTTTTCTCAGAGACTCACACTGTTTACACAAGTGAGTCAAAAATAAATAAATAAATAAATGATGAAACACAAAATCTGTAGCTCTCCTTGTAGCTGAACCTATCTGACACACACACACACACACAACTCTACAAATCCCCCTTCCCCCACCCCAATCCACCCCCGCCCCGCCACACACACAGACGTACAGTGCTACAGGAGTCAATCTCAGAGGCCTCAGAGGAATATTCATCGCCGGCCTCGTGGCTAGATGTGGACAGCTGTTTGGGGTTGGGGTTCAAATCTGCGGCCTGCATATGGGGTCTGCGCCTGGAACAGTTGTCATCACAGAGATGGGAGGTGATGGCAGTGGTGGTGATGGTGGTGGTGGTGGTGGTGATAGTGATAAGGTGATGGTAGTCACGGTGGTGGTGATGGTGGTGGCAATGGTGGTGATGATATTGATGATGATGGTGGTGATGGTGGAAGTGGTGATGGTGATGATATTGATGATGATGGTGGTGATAGTGGAAGTGGTGATGGTGATGATATTGATGATGATGGTGGTGATAGTGGAAGTGGTGATGGTGATGATGATAGAGGTGATGATGATGATGGTAATGATGGTGATGATGATAGAGGTGATGATGATGATGGTAATGATGGTGATGATGATGATAGAGGTAATGATGGTGATGATGATGATGATGATGATGGTGGTGATGGTGGAAGTGGTGATGGTGATGATGATAGAGGTGATGATGATGATGGTAATGATGGTGATGATGATAGAGGTGATGATGATGATGGTAATGATGGTGATGATGATGATGATAGAGGTAATGATGGTGATGGTGATGATGATGATGATGATGGTGGTGATGGTGGAAGTGGTGATGGTGATGATGATAGAGGTGATGATGATGATGGTAATGATGGTGATGATGATAGAGGTGATGATGATGATGGTAATGATGGTGATGATGATGATGATAGAGGTAATGATGGTGATGGTGATGATGATGATGATGATGGTGGTGATGGTGGAAGTGGTGATGGTGATGATGATAGAGGTGATGATGATGATGGTAATGATGGTGATGGTGATGATGATGATGGTGGTGATGGTGGAAGTGGTGATGGTGATGATGATAGAGGTGATGATGATGATGGTAATGATGGTAATGATGGTGATGATGATGATGATGATGGTGGTGATGGTGGAAGTGGTGATGGTGATGATGATAGAGGTGATGATGATGATGGTAATGATGGTGATGGTGATGATGATAGAGGTGATGATGATGATGGTAATGATGGTGATGATGATGATGATGATAAAGAAGAAGAAGAAGAAGAATGTCTACCTGAAGCTTCGTTTCTTGAAGGTTCGCCGTCTGGGTGGGGGTGCAGTTGTCTCCACCTGAATGAAGAGGTTCTCTCCGTGGCAGAATATGTTGCCTAGCAACACCTTCTCGTTGGCCTGCTTGATTCTGCACCAGCACCAATGGATGACCGGTGAACGGGGTTGTGTGGGAAAGACAGTGGCTTTATGTTGTGTATGTGTAGGGGGTTAAGTTTAGACAAACGTCTCACCCAGTTTGTTTTGGTTTGTGTGTGTGTGTGTGTGTGTGCGTGTGCGTGTGTGTGCATATGAGTGCGTGGTGCTTTTGTATGTTTGTGTGTGTATGTGTGTGTGTTTGTATGTTTGTGTGTGTGTGTGTGCATGTGTGTGTGTGTGCATGTGCGTATGTGTGTGTGTGTGTCCGCACGCATGCTTGCATGCATGCATGCTTGTGTGTGTGTGTTGCCCATATGGTCAAAAGAAAACTCACATATTCACTTTAGCTAAAACAAAAACGAACAAACCTTTACAAACGATCACTCCCTTAAAAACAACTCCAAAAACGACACATTCACGTGAACAAGAACTTTGACCCCTCATTTCCAACCACATATACATACACAGACAAACACACACACAGACACAAATACACTATCACAAACAGTCACACGGACAATCGTGGACACACACACACACACACACACACAACCTTATGATTTCCACAGGGTTTAACAAAATGATGGAATCGTCTTTGATGCTGTCTCTGTCACTGTCTTTCTCTTTGCCGTTGTCACGACTGCCAGCACTGAACGATCGTCTGGTCGCTGTGTCCGCTGGATAAGAGTCACACACAACATTGGGAATCATTAGGGTAAACAGTGGCACTTTGAAAACAAACATACAACGTGGGGAAATCATTGGGGTAAACAGTGGTACACTCTCTGATAATGGACATACAATATAGGGAAATCATTAGGGTACACAGTGATACATTGTCTGATAACAGACATACAATGCAGGGAAATCCTTAGGGTAAACAGTGGTATATTTTCTGATAACGGACATACTCCATGGGGAATCATTAGGGTAAACAGTGGTACATTGTTTGATAATGGACATACAACATGAGGAATCATTAAGGTAAACAGTGGTACATTGTCTAGCAACAGACACACAACATGGGGAATCATTAGGGTAAACAGTGGTACACTGTCTGCTAACAGACATACAACATGGGGAATCATTAGGGTAAACAGTGGTACATTGACTGATAACGGACATAAAACAGGGCAATTTTACATAACTGGAATAGTTGGTGGTACACTGGATAACAAACAAACACACACACACACATACATAACAATAATAATGGATACTTATATAGCACACATACACACACACACACACACACACACAGATCACTAACAAAGAGGCCGGAACCCAGAGCCCGCATCAGTGGCAGACGGGGGGGAGGCAGTGGTGGGGGTGGTGGTGGTGGCGCTGGTGGCGCCCTCTGGATCGGTGCCCTCCCCACTCGCTCCCGTCGTCATGGAGACCCCACTGTCGCCATGGTGACTGCAGACTGATGTGGGTTTGATGTCATCAGTGTGGGCCTTGTGTGTGGACACAGTGGGTTCAGGAGCTGCACATGTGAGGTTACTGTTAGTGGTCTGTACATGAGGCATGTGTCTCGTATAGCTACAACAGACAGGCTTGGTCTTCATCTTATATAAAAACTCAGTTGTACTGCTGAGAGAGAGAGAGAGAGAGAGAGAGAGAGACAGAGACAAAAAGAGACAGACAGAGAAAACAGAGACAGACAGAGACAGAGAGAGAGACAAAGGCAAAGAGACAGAGTGAGAGAAAAAGAGACTCATACAGATTATTCGCACACACACTCTCACACAAGAATCCACACCCACAAGACCCATACACATCCACACCTTACAAACACACTTCACACATCCCCCCCCAAACCCCTCAACAGACTCAAAACACTCACAATCCCCCCTCCCCACCAACCACACAAAACACCTGCTTCACACACACACCAGCCTCTCTCTCACACACACACACACACCCTACCGTCCACACTGTCCGGGCCACTCTGCCCCCTGTCGTCACCATTGTCACCACCATCACAACCTTCACCACCACCATCGCCAGCAGTGGTGGGCAGGTTCCTGGGGGTGATCTCCTCCCTGCCCTCCACCCCCTCCCCCTCCCTGTCCCCCAGCGGCAGACTGTTGATGCTGGATCGACTGCTGCCCTCGTCCGTGGTGGCGGGGGTGGTGGTGGTGGTGGGGGTGGTGGTGGTGGTGGAGGGGGGTCGTGGGGGGAGGGGAGCGGTGTAGCGAAGCCCCCAGTAGAACAGCTGGTGGTCTCTGCTGCTGGCGATTGTGTAGTGCTCTCCACACTGTACCCTCTGGGGGCAGACAGACATCATGCTGATGATGATGATGATGATGATGATGATGATGACAGTCTTTCTCCCCCCCACCCCTCCAAGTTAAAATCCTCACAGAACAACACAACACAGCATGACACACACACACACAGAACAACACAACACAGCATGACACAGACACTGCATAACACAGACACTGCATGACACAGACACAGCACAACATAAAACAGACACATCATGACATAGCTACAACACGACACAGACACAGCACAGCATGACACAGGCAGAACATAACACAGACACATCATGGCACAGACACATCATGACACACACACAGACATGACACAGACGCACAACACAACACACACACAACACAGACACACAGCATGACACAGACACTACACAACACAGCACAACACAGACGCTACACAACACAGCACAACACAGACGCTACTCAACACAGCACAACACTGACACTAAACAACACAGTACGACACAGACACTACACACCACTGCACAACACAGACACTACACAACACAGCATGACACAGACGCTACTCAACACAGCACAACACAGACGCTACACAACACAGCACAACACAGACACACTACACAACACAGCATGACACAGACACAACACACCACAGCATGACACAGACACTACACACCACAGCACAACACAGACACACTACACAACACAGCATGACACAGACACAACACAACACAGTATGACACAGACACTACACACCACAGCACAACACAGAGACACTACACAACACAGTATGACACAGACACTACACACCACAGCATGACACAGACACTACACACCACAAACACGACATCGACAGACAAGCATTGACCCTCACGTTGATGGCGACGTGAGCGAGCGTCTTGAGCTCCACAGGGGCGTGGAAGGTCTTGGTGTTGCCCGTTCCCAGCTGGCCCTCCAGGTTGCGGCCAAAGGTGTACACATGGCCCGCCTCCACCAGAACGGCCGAGTGGTGAGGGCCCATGGCCACGCCCACCACACGGTGACACGCCAAGGCCCGCACCAGTGTGGGCACGCTCCGCCCCTCCACCTCCGTCTGTTGGCAACACAGAACAGAATGCACTGGAATGGAATAGAGTGGAATGGAATAGAGTGGAATGGAATAAAACAGAATAGAACAGAACAGAACAGCATAGGACAGAACAGAGTAGAACACAGTGGAATGGAATGGAATATAACAGAACAGAATAGCGTAGGACAGAACAGAGCGGAATGGAATGGAACAGAACAGAACAGAATAGAACAGATGGTCATCAGAAATCCCTGGCAGGTGTTTATTCACTGACGGATCAACAGACACGTACCTTGGTGAAGATGTTCTTCATGGTCATCAGAAATACCTGGCAGGTGTTTATTCACTGACGGATCAACAGACACGTACCTTGGTGAAGATGTTCTTCATGGTCATCAGAAATCCCTGGCAGGTGTTTATTCACTGACGGATCAACAGACACGTACCTTGGTGAAGATGTTCTTCATGGTCATCAGAAATTCCTGGCAGGTGTTTATTCACTGACGGATCAACAGACAGGTACCTTGGTGAAGATGTTCTTCATGGTCATCAGAAATCCCTGGCAGGTGTTTATTCACTGACGGATCAACAGACACGTACCTTGGTGAAGATGTTCTTCATGGTCATCAGAAATCCCTGGCAGGTGTTTATTCACTGACGGATCAACAGACACGTACCTTGGTGAAGATGTTCTTCATGGTCATCAGAAATCCCTGGCAGGTGTTTATTCACTGACGGATCAACAGACACGTACCTTGGTGAAGATGTTCTTCATGGCCATCAGAAATCCCTGGCAGGTGTTTATTCACTGACGGATCAACAGACACGTACCTTGGTGAAGATGTTCTTCATGGCCATCAGAAATACCTGGCAGGTGTTTATTCACTGACGGATCAACAGACACGTACCTTGGTGAAGATGTTCTTCATGGCCATCAGAAATCCCTGGCAGGTGTTTATTCACTGACGGATCAACAGACACGTACCTTGGTGAAGATGTTCTTCATGGCCATCAGAAATACCTGGCAGGTGTTTATTCACTGACGGGTCAACAGACACGTATCTTGGTGAAGATGTTCTTCATGGCCATCAGAAATCCCTGGCAGGTGTTTATTCACTGATAGATCAACAGACACGTACCTTGGTGAAGATGTTCTTCATGGCCATCAGAAATACCTGGCAGGTGTTTATTCACTGACGGATCAACAGACACGTACCTTGGTGAAGATGTTCTTCATGGTCATCAGAAATATTTGGCAGGTGTTTATTCACTGACGGATCAACAGACACGTACCTTGGTGAAGATGTTCTTCATGGTCATCAGAAATATTTGGCAGGTGTTTATTCACTGACGGATCAACAGACACGTACCTTGGTGAAGATGTTCTTCATGGCCATCAGAAATCCCTGGCGGGTGTTGAGGCCCAGCTTGTTGTGCTCGTTACTGCCACAGGCTAGCACCCCGCCCACGTCAGTGACCAGCATGGTGCCGTCACACCCGCACGCCACCTCCCGGATCACCACACCCGCCTCCACACCCACCAAAACTGGCTGACAGCTGGCAACAACAACAACACTGGTGGTGGTGGTGCTGGTGGTGGTGGTGCTGGTGGTGGTGGTGGTGATGGTGATGGTGGTGGTGGTGGTGGTGATGGTGGTGGTGATGATGGTGGTGGTGGTGATGATGATGATGGTGAAGGTGATGGTGGTGATGATGGTGTTGGTTGTGGTTATGATGGTTGTGATGGTGGTGGTGGTGGTGAAGA
>NC_134910.1:23791267-23801267 GCF_041734735.1 Babylonia areolata | reverse complement strand
CAACACACAGACTGGATACAGTTTTCTGGGTAAGACCTAAAAAACAATAAGCAGAAGAAGAAGAAGAAGAAGAAGAAGAAGAAGAAGAAGAAGAAGAAGAAGAAGAAGAAGAAGAAGAAGAAGAAGAAGAAGAAGAAGAAGAAGAAGAAGAAAACAATAAGCAGAAGAAGAAGAAGAAGAAGAAGAAGAAGAAGAAGAAGAAGAAGAAGAAGAAGAAAACAATAAGCAGAAGAAGAAGAAGAAGAAGCCCAGTATATACCTGCATGATTTTGTTGACAAGGGCGGGCAGGTTGGTTCCTTCAAAGGTCTTCTGCAGGCAGGCCATTTCATAGAGGATACATCCCAGAGCCCATATGTCTGACTTGTAGCTATACGTCTTGCCTTCACACTATAACACCAACATCAACATCAACATCAACAGGCCATTTCATACAGGATACATCCCAGAGCCCATATGTCTGACTTGTAGCTATACGTCTTGCCTTCACACTATAACATCAACATCAACATCAACATCAACAGGCCATTTCATACAGGATACATCCCAGAGCCCATATGTCTGACTTGTAGCTGTACGTCTTGCCTTCACACTATAACATCAACATCAACATCAACAGGCCATTTCATACAGGATGCATCCCAGAGCGCATATGTCTGACTTGTAGCTGTACGTCTTGCATTCACACTGTAACATCAACATCAACATCAACAGGCCATTTCATACAGGATGCATCCCAGAGCCCATATGTCTGACTTGTAGCTATACGTCTTGCCTTCACACTATAACACCAACATCAACATCAACATCAACAGGCCATTTCATACAGGATACATCCCAGAGCCCATATGTCTGACTTGTAGCTATACGTCTTGCCTTCACACTATAACACCAACATCAACATCAACATCAACAGGCCATTTCATACAGGATACATCCCAGAGCCCATATGTCTGACTTGTAGCTGTACGTCTTGCATTCACACTGTAACATCAACATCAACAGGCCATTTCATACAGGATACATCCCAGAGCCCATATGTCTGACTTGTAGCTGTACGTCTTGCCTTCACACTATAACATCAACATCAACATCAACATCAACAGGCCATTTCATACAGGATACATCCCAGAGCCCATATGTCTGACTTGTAGCTATACGTCTTGCCTTCACACTGTAACATCAACATCAACATCAACATCAACATCAACAGGCCATTTCATACAGGATACATCCCAGAGCCCATATGTCTGACTTGTAGCTATACGTCTTGCCTTCACACTATAACATCAACATCAACATCAACATCAACAGGCCATTTCATACAGGATACATCCCAGAGCCCATATGTCTGACTTGTAGCTATACGTCTTGCCTTCACACTATAACATCAACATCAACATCAACAGGCCATTTCATACAGGATACATCCCAGAGCCCATATGTCTGACTTGTAGCTGTACGTCTTGCCTTCACACTATAACATCAACATCAACATCTGTACAGTGTTGTATTGTACTGTTATGTAGCATTTTGTGTTGTATCATATAGTGTATCGTACAGTGTTGTATTGTACTGTTATGTATCGTATTGTGTTGTATCATACAGTGTATCGTACAGTGTTGTACTGTATTGTTATGTATCGTATTGTGTTGTATCATACAGTGTATCGTACAGTGTTGTACTGTATTGTTATGTATCGTATTGTGTTGTATCATACAGTGTATCGTACAGTGTTGTACTGTACTGTTATGTATCGTATTGTGTTGTATCATACAGTGTATCGTACAGTGTTGTACTGTACTGTTATGTATCGCATTGTGTTGTATCATACAGTGTATCATACAGTGTTGTACTGTACTGTTATGTATCATATTGTGTTGTATCATACAGTGTATCATACAGTGTTGTACTGTACTGTTATGTATCGTATTGTGTTGTATCATACAGTGTATCGTACAGTGTTGTACTGTACTGTTATGTATCGTATTGTGTTGTATCATATAGTGTATTGTACAGTGTTGTACTGTACTGTTATGTATCGTATTGTGTTGTATCATACAGTGTATCGTACAGTGTTGTATTGTACTGTTATGTATCGTATTGTGTTGTATCATACAGTGTATCATACAGTGTTGTATTGTTATGTATCGTATTGTGTTGTATCATACAGTGTATCATACAGTGTTGTACTGTTATGTATCGTATTGTGTTGTATCATACAGTGTATCATACAGTGTTGTATTGTACTGTTATGTATCATATTGTGTTGTATCATATAGTGTATTGTACAGTGTTGTACTGTACTGTTATGTATCGTATTGTGTTGTATCATATAGTGTATTGTACAGTGTTGTACTGTACTGTTATGTATCATATTGTGTTGTATCATATAGTGTATCGTACAGTGTTGTATTGTTATGTATCGTATTGTGTTGTATCATACAGTGTATCGTACAGTGTTGTATTGTACTGTTATGTATCGTATTGTGTTGTATCATATAGTGTATCGTACAGTGTTGTATTGTACTGTTATGTATCGTATTGTGTTGTATCATACAGTGTATCGTACAGTGTTGTATTGTACTGTTATGTATCGTATTGTGTTGTATCATACAGTGTATCGTACAGTGTTGTATTGTTATGTATCGTATTGTGTTGTATCATACAGTGTATCATACAGTGTTGTACTGTACTGTTATGTATCGTATTGTGTTGTATCATATAGTGTATTGTACAGTGTTGTACTGTATTGTTATGTATTGTGTTGTGTTGTACTGCATTGTAATGTAATATATTGCATTGTATTGTATTGATTACACTGTATTGTATCATTTCATACAGTGTATTGTATTGTATTGATTACACTGTATTGTATCATTTCATACAGTGTATTGTATTGTATTGATTACACTGTATTGTATCATTTCATACAGTGTATTGTATTGTATTGATTACACTGTATTGTATCATTTCATACAGTGTATTGTATTGTATTGATTACACTGTATTGTATCATTTCATACAGTGTATTGTATTGTATCATCATGAACACACTGTGTTGTATTTATTTCACTGTATTGTATTGTATAGTGTTGTATAGTGTTGTTATGAATTGTACTGTTGTTGTATGTGTTGTGTTGTATTCATTACACAGCATTGTATCATACAGTGTTGTGTTGTTATTTATTGTATTGTTATGTATGTATTGTGTTGTATTCATTACACTTGTATAGTATAGTGTTGCATCATACTGAATTGCATTGTATTGTATTGTATTGCATTGCACTGCATTGGGTTGTGTTGTATTATAATTGTGTTGTGCTGTATTGTATTGTGTTGTATTGTACTGTATTATATTGTATTGCATTTTATTGTATTGTATTGTATTGCATTGTGTTGTGTTGTATTGTATTGTATTGTGTTATATTGTACTGTATTGTATTGTGTTGTATTGTATTGTGTTATATTGTACTGTATTGCATTTTATTGCGTTGTATTGTATTGTGTTGTATTGTACTGTGTTGTACTGTATTGTGTTATATTGTACTGTGTTGTATTGTATTGTGTTGTATTGTACTGTACTGTATTGTATTGTCTTGTATTGTATTGTACTGCGTTGTGGTGAATACCATTTCAGGACTGATGTAGTAGGGAGTGCCCAGCACGGTGTGAGCGCCCTTGTTGGCCGACCCCAACATCTTGGAGATCCCAAAGTCCCCCACCTTCACCACCCCCTCCCGTGTCAGAAAGATGTTGTCTGTCTTCAGGTCTCTGCACACACACACACACACACACACACACACACACACACACACACACACAGAGTCAGTCACACACACACACACACACACACAGAGTCAGTCACACACACACACACACAGTCACACACACACACACACACACACACAGAGTCAGTCACACTCACACACACACAGAGTCAGTCTCACACACACACACACACAGAGTCAGTCACACACACACACACACACAGTCACACACACACACACACACACACATGAGTCAGTCACACACACACACACAGAGTCAGTCACATTCACACACACACAGAGTCAGTCACACACACACACACACACACACACATAGTCAGTCACATTCACACACACACAGAGTCAGTCACACGCACACACACAGAGTCAGTCACACACACACACACACACACACACACAGAGTCAGTCACACACACACACACACACACACACACGAGTCAGTCACACGCACACACACACAGAGTCAGTCACACACAGAGTCAGTCACACACACACAGTCAGTCACACACACACACACACACAGATTCAGTCACACACATGCACACTCACACAGTCAGTCACACACACACACACACACACAGAAGGATACACTTACAGACATACCTGTTCATATTTACATACCTACATGTATGTGTACAAACACACACACACACACACACACACACAGATGCAAACACTCACAGACACACGTGTACGTAAATAGAGTACCTTTGCCAACAGTTCTGATTTTCTCAAAGGGTCAGTTGGTGTTGGAGATCCCAAAGTCCCCCACCTTCTGCACCCCCTTCACCACACACACACACACACACACACACACACACACACACACACAGACACACACACACACACACACACACACAGACACACACACACACACACACAGAGTCAGGACACACCCAGCCACCCAGGGAGTACCTGTGCACGATGTTGTGTTGGTGGATGTGTCGGATGGCAGCCAGGATCTGTTGGAACATGGACAGCACCTGTCTCTCCCTGTCCCCCCCCACCCCACAGTCCTCCCGGGACAGGAACTGAGCCAGGGTCCTGTCCAGACACACAGTCACCATGACAGCACACACTGTCACCATGACAACACCTGTCTCTCCCTGTCCCCCCCCACCCCACAGTCCTCCCGGGACAGGAACTGAGCCAGGGTCCTGTCCAGACACACAGTCACCATGACAACACACACTGTCACCATGACAACACACACTGTCACCATGACAACACCTGTCTCTCCCTGTCCCCCCCCCCACCCCACAGTCCTCCCGGGACAGGAACTGAGCCAGGGTCCTGTCCAGACACACAGTCACCATGACAGCACACACTGTCACCATGACAACACACACCGTCACCATGACAACACACACTGTCACCATGACAACACACACAATCACCATGACAACACACACAGTCACCATGACAACACACACAATCACCATGACAACACACAGTCACCATGACAACACACAGTCACCATGACAACACACACTGTCACCATGACAACACAGTCACCATGACAGCACCTGTCTCTCCCTGCAGACTGAGACAGACAGACAGGTAGACAGACAGACAGGCAGGCAGGCAGGCAGACAGACAGACAGACAGACAGGCAGGGAGGCAGGCAGGCAGGCAGACAGACAAACAGGCAGACAGACAGGCAGGCAGACAGACAGACAGGCAGGCAGGCAGACAGACAGGCAGGCAAGCAGACAGACAGGCAGACAGACAAACAGATTATGACAGACAGACAGACAGATACTCAGACAGACAGACAGACAGGCAGGCTGACAGACAGACAGACAGACAAGCAGGCAGACAGACAGACAGGCAGGCAGGCAGACAGACAGATAGATAAAGACAGACAGGCAGACAGACAGACAGGCAGATTGAGACAGACAGACAGGCAGACATCCATACAGATTGAGACAGACAGACACACATACAGACAGAAAGACACACAGGCAGACAGACAGGCAGATTGAGACAGACAGACAGGCAGACATCCATACAGATTGAGACAGACAGACACACAGGCAGACAGACAGGCAGACTGAGACTGACAGACAGGCAGACAAACACACATACATACAGACAAACATACAGACACACATACAGACAGAAAGACACACAGGCAGACAGACAGGCAGATTGAGACAGACAGACAGGCAGACATCCATACAGATTGAGACAGACAGACAGGCAGACATACATACATACATACATACAGACAGACAGACAGATAAACATACAGACACACATACAGACAGAAAGACAGACAGGCAGACAGACAGGCAGATTGAGACTGACAGACAGACAAACAAGCAGACATACAGACATACAGACAGAGAGACAGTCACTGACCCTCCATCAGCATACTCCATTTCAATCATCAGCACACCGTCCTCCTCAAAGCTGTCATAGTAACTGATGATGTTAGGGTGATCCAGCATGGCCAGTACCTTGACCTGAACATCACCATCATCATCATCATCATCATCATCACCATCATCATCACCATCATCACCATCATCATCATCATCAGCAGCACACTGTCCTCCTCAAAGCTGTCATAGTAACTGATGATGTTAGGGTGATCCAGCATGGCTAGTACCTTGACCTGAACATCATCACCATCATCAGCACAATCATCACCATCATCATCACAATCATCACCGTCGTCGTCATCATCAACACCACCATCATCTTCACCGTCATCATCATCACCATCGTCATCATCACCATCGTCGTCATCATCATCATCATCGTTGTTATCGTCATCACCATCATCATCACCATCACTGTCATCATCACCATCATCACACCACCGTCGTCATCATCATCAAAACCATCATCATCTCCACCATCGTCATCATCACCATCGTCACCACCACCACCACCACCACCATCATCATCACCACCTCCACCACCACCACCATCATCATCATCACCATCATCATCATCATCACCACCACCACCATCATTATCATCATTAATGTCATCATTATCACTATCGTTGTAAACGTCATTGTCATCGTCGTAATTGTCATCGTTACCATCACATTCATCACACACACACACACACACACTGTGACAGCCCCACACCCACACACAAACACCCGCCCTCCAACCCACCCACACCTCCCCCCCCCCCCGACCCCCCCAGTGACTGACTTCATTCAGGGCCAGCTGACGTTCGGCAGCGTTCAGGTCGTGCATGTTGATCTCCTTGAGGATGACCAGTGAATCGTCATCCTTCTTCTTGTACAGCACTGCGGCTCCGTACGCTCCTGCAGGCAGCCACACCGTCAGCAATTTCAAGTTAAAAAATGACATGCACAATAGCCTGAGTGGTTCAAGCGTTGGACTTTCAATCTACGGTTCCTGGGTTGGAATCTTGGTAACGGCGCTTGGTGGGTAAAGGGCGGGAGATTTTTACGATCTCCCAGGTCAACATATGTACAGACCTGCTAGTGCCTGAACCCCCTTCGTGTGTATATGTAAAGCAGAAGATCAAGTACACACGTTAAAGATCCTGTAATCCATGTCAGTGTTCGGTTCGGGTTATGGAAATAATAACATACCCAGCATGCACACCCCCGAAAATGGAGTATGGCTGCCTACAAGGCGGGGTAAAAACGGTCATACACGTAAAAAACCACTCGTATACATACGAGTGAATGTGGGAGTTGCAGCCCACGAATGAAGAAGAAGAGAAGAATACTTTACTGATCCACATGGAAATTAATGTGTGCCATCACACACTTGTAAACACCCACAAAAAATGATTGACAGGAAATTTTGTTTTTTCGTTTGTATTATGAGTGAAATATTACTTGTTAATGTGTACACTTGGTGACTGAATGAGTGGGTCTATTTCTAGTTTTTGACATCACTATTTTTATTGGCATGATATGTGTAAAAGAGGAATGTGTGTAACGTTTCAATGCCCTATGTGTAAAAGAGGAATGTATGTAACGTTTCAATGCCCTATGTGTAAAAGAGGAATGTATGTAACGTTTCAATGCCCTATGTGTAAAAGAGGAATGTATGTAACGTTTCAATGCCCCCTTGGGCAGATGAAATAAGCTTCTTGCCTTGCATTGCACTGTAAAAGACATTGAAACAAGTCAGATAAGGACTTACAGTAGCTGACGATAGACTGAAACAAGTCAGATAAGGACTTACAGTAGCTGACGATAGACTGAAACAAGTCAGATAAGGACTTACAGTAGCTGACGATAGACTGAAACAAGTCAGATAAGGACTTACAGTAGCTGACGATAGACTGAAACAAGTCAGATAAGGACTTACAGCAGCTGACGATAGACTAAAACAAGTCAGATAAGGACTTACAGCAGCTGACGATAGACTAAAACAAGTCAGATAAGGACTTACAGTAGCTGATGATAGACTAAAACAAACCACACCCCTACACCCCAACATGAGCGCGTGGTAAGACAATACAGTATTGCACAACAATGTATAAAAAAAAAAAGAATATGATAACCCGCAAATAATTTGCATATGTTCAAAACCACACACACATTAGCACACACACACACACACACACAAACACACATGTACGCACGCATGCACTCACACACACACACACACACACGCACGCACACACGCACACACACATGCACGCACACGCACATGCACCCACACCCACACATGCACACACACACACACAGACCTTTGCCAACAGTTCTGATTTTCTCAAATCCAGCCAGGGACTGTTGGTGTTGTCCACTCCATGACCTGAGCTTCTCCAGTCTGAAATATACCTCTCCCACACACCTGTCATCACATCACACCTGTCCTCACACCTGTCATCACATCACACCTGTCATCACATCACATCACACCTGTCACATCACATCACACCTGTCATCACATCACATCACATCGCACCAGTCTCATCACATCACATAACATCACACTTCTCCCAAACACCTGTCACCACATCACACTTGTCACTACATCACACCTGTCATCACATCACACATCTCCCACACACCTGTCATCACATCAAACCACATCTGTCACATCACATCACACCTGTCATCACATCACAACACACCTCTCCCACACACATCACATCACATCTGACACATCATATTACATCACACCTGCCACACCACATTTTACACCTGTGACATCACCACATATATCTTTACACACAAACACACATCTATCTATCTATATCTATCTTTTCACAGCACAGGGAGGCGGTTTGGTAGCAATACAAGGGAAGGTACTGACGTGTTAGGTGAACTGGGTTCCTCCCCTTTCTTGTTGCCACTGTCACCTCCAATCAGATCTCTCCAAACCCCAACAGCAATCTGTCGACATTGTCTTCGTCATCATGATCATCATTGTTGTAATCATCATCAACAGCATCCCCCACAACAATCTCTTAACATCTTCATCATCGTCATCATTGTCATAATCGTCACAACCATCATTAACAACATCCCCCAAAGTGATCTGATGACATTATCTTCACTGTCAATGAGGTCACTGCCATCGTCACAATTATCACTAACAACACAGCTTTCATAGCCACACAGCACCACACAACACTGTCAATGAGGTCACTGCCATCGTCACAATCATCACTAACAACACAGCTTTCATAGCCACACAGCACGACACAACACTGTCACTGCCATCGTCACAATCATCACTAACAACACGGCTTTCATAGCCACACAGCGCCAGACAACACTGTCAATGACGTCACTGCCATCGTCACAATTATCACTAACAACACAGCCTTCATAGCCACACAGCACCACACGACACTGTCACTGCCATCGTCACAATCATCACTAACAACACGGCTTTCATAGCCACACAGCGCCAGACAACACTGTCAATGAGGTCACTGCCATCGTCACAATTATCACTAACAACACAGCCTTCATAGCCACACAGCACTACACAACACTGTCACTGCCATCGTCACAATCATCACTAACAACACGGCTTTCATAGCCACACAGCACCACACAACACTGTCAATGAGGTCACTGCCATCGTCACAATCATCACAAACAACACAGCTTTCATAGCCACACAGCACCACACGACACTGTCACTGCCATCGTCACAATCATCACAAACAACACGGCTTTCATAGCCACACAGCACCACACAACACTGTCAATGAGGTCACTGCCATCGTCACAATTATCACTAACAA
>NC_134910.1:23773767-23786267 GCF_041734735.1 Babylonia areolata | reverse complement strand
GAGTATTAACTGCATTCACTTACTTGCTCACAAGCGGAGTATTAACTGTGTCCACTCACTTGCTCAGAAGCGGAGTATTAACTGTGTCCACTTACTTGCTCACAAGCGGAGTATTAACTGTGTCCACTCACTTGCTCACAAGTGGAGTATTAACTGTGTCCACTCACTTGCTCACAAGTGGAGTATTAACTGTGTCCACTCACTTGCTCACAAGCGGAGTAGCTGCGTGTGTACTGCTGTGAGGAAGGCACAGCCAGCCCCTGCTCGGCAGACGACGATACGATGGACTGAGAGTAACACCGGCGGTGTCTGGGCGGTTTCTCCTCAATGGCGTGTCGCTCTCTGTGGGCCACAGTGTCGGCACTGCCCACTCTCCTCCCGTTGGTCGGCTCTGTGTCTTCCTGTTTCACATTCTGCAATGACTGGCTGATCTGTTCTCGACGATTGCATACCGGCGATTGTTGGAGGGCGTCTGTGGACTGAGGGATGTCTGCGCTGTTTTTGTTGGTTTTTCCTGCACCGTTTGTCTGTGGTGCTGACATGTTGGATCAGTCACAGTTACCTGTCACATATTAGGTTTTTAGTTCAGCAAACTGCAAACTGCTTACCAAACCAATCTTGATCATGATGCAGCATGCTTTGGGGAATGGTGGTGTAAGGATGGAAGTGGACTGGAAGGGGGCGGGAGGGGGGTGGGTGGGGGGGTGAGGGAAGTTATGTTTATTCTTGTGTTTCTTTCACTCGATCTGGTACAGATGATAGTGTGACTTAAGTTCATCTCACACATTCACTGTACGAAATACAGAATACATTATTATCTCAGCAAGAGAAATTCATTTGTGGTGTAAAACACGTACATGTCTCTCTCCAATGTCGTGCTTTTGTTTCTTTTTAAACCTGGTTCTTACATGCATGAGTGCATCCAGATTTGTTGGTAAGTCTTTTCCGTGACATGATAACACAGCACACGATTGTTCCCCTTGGTTCACGCTCGCGCACCACAAATGTTTTTTTTCAACCAAAGGAAGTTGCTACACAACGGCACGGGAATTTGGGTGAAGTAAGAACATGTTTGGCCAAAATCATTGTCGATGACTCGTTTTAAAGACACAAATGCCACATGAACGAAGCTTAGTTTTCAGGAGCAAACGATGTAATTTTGCATCGAGCAGAACTTTCGCAACACGACGCCATGTTGTTTACAATACCGACAGTCACCGGAAGTCGATTTTTATACATTAAAAAATAACGAATTATTGAAATGTTATTTTGGAAAAGCCGACCGTTTCAAATCACTTTAAGACTGACCATACTCACATATTTGTGACAACAAAGTGGAGTCAGTCAATCAGAATCACATGACAATCTGGTCACGTGACTGTCAAAATGGCCGGTGTGGACATCGGGTGCAACAACTGAACAAGTGAAGATAGCTTCCTCGACAACTTTTGACCTTGCTTTTCAAGTGGACACTTGGCTCAGGTCACTTCCAGGTCAGTTACCAATTGGCATGGTCATCGACTTTTTTTTTGTGGTTAGATTAACGTATCATCAACCATACTGTCTTGCTACGAGTTGTATGACTGATTTAGTTCATGAAATTTGCTAATGAAGGGTTTTAGAAAGAAAAAAAACATTGTTCATTTCTTCGTGTGTACAGTTTTCCATTCATTATTGTATTCTTGTTTAAAACCCCAATTGTCAGTGTTTAATGTTGCACAGGAATATATACAAAAGGTACCGATGTGTGTGTGTGTGTGTGTGTGTGTGTGTGTGTGTGTGTGTGTGTGTGTGTGTGTGTGTGTTTATTATACATATATATGCAAGTGTATGTTATTAGTATTGAAAGCAATCTGAATACTTAGAATACAAAACGCACATGAAGAGTTGAAGCTGAAGTCATTTGATGATAGATCTTTTGAACATACAGGACGAGTTACTTCTACATTCCACTCAGCCCCCTGCTTCCTCTACTTTCAGTTTCACACACACACACACACACACACACACACACACACACCACATGAACATGCACAGTTCACAAATACCTTCTTGTGCTTTCTGTATCCTCCTCCTTTATTCTGTGTGTGAACTGATTTATTATGTGTGTAAAGTGGTTTATTCTGTGTGTGAATTGATTTATTATGTGTGTAAAGTGGTTTATTCTGTGTGTGAACTGATTTATTATGTGTGTAAAGTGGTTTATTGTGTGTGTGAACTGATTTATTATGTGTGTAAAGTGGTTTATTCTGTGTGTGAACTGATTTATTATGCGTGTAAAGTGGTTTATTCTGTGTGTGAACTGATTTATTGTGTGTGTAAATTAGTCACTGTAAAGTGATGTAATCTCTGTGTGAACTGATTTATTGTGTGTGTAAATGAGTCACTGTAAGGTGATTTATTCTGTGTGTGAACTGATTTTTTTTATGTGTGTCAATTTGTCACTGTAAAGTGATTTATTATGTGTGTGTCAAATGATTTATTATGTGTGTGTCAAGTGATTTATTCTGTGTGTGAACTAATTTATTGTGTGTGTAAATTAGTCACTGATTTCAGAGGAATAAGAATTTTTTTCAGAGGAAAAACAAACAAAAACAAAATGGTTGGGAAAAATGAATGTTTTGGGGTGTCTGAGAAGAAACTGTGAATTACTGTTTTCCAGAGAGGCCCCCAAACCTTTTAAAAATCACTAATTTCATTTTCTGGACCTCCCAACACCCCACCAGAGGCCTAAGGCAGACCCTGGACCCCAGAGGAATCACCCCTGGACAGTTCCCCAGCCTGGACGATGGAGGGAGGCGAGAGGCGGGGGCAGAGGTGGTCGCTGGCGTACCAGAACATCACAGAGCTGCCACAGGGACTGGCTGAGAAATATGGAGCTGTCATCACAGAGCTGGACCTCAGCCACAACAAAATTGTGTATCCTTTCTCCATGGGCCTGTCTCCCTGATGTTTGTCATGTGTGTGTGTGTGTCTCCCTGATGTTTGTCATGTGTGTGTGTCTGTCTCCCTGATGTTTGTCATGTGTGTGTCTGTCTCCCTGATGTTTGTCATGTGTGTGTCTGTCTCCCTGATGTTTGTCATGTGTGTGTGTGTCTCCCTGATGTTTGTAATGTGTGTGTCTGTCTCCCTGACGTTTGTCATGTGTGTGTGTGTCTCCCTGATGTTTGTCATTTGTGTGTCTGTCTCCCTGATGTTTGTCATGTGTGTGTGTGTCTCCCTGATGTTTGTCATTTGTGTGTCTGTCTCCCTGATGTTTGTCATGTGTGTGTGTGTGTCTGTCTCCCTGATGTTTGTCATGTGTGTGTGTCTGTCTCCCTGATGTTTGTCATGTGTGTGTGTGTGTCTCTGATGTTTGTCATGTGTGTGTGTGTCTGTCTCCCTGATGTTTGTCATGTGTGTGTGTGTGTGTGTCTCCCTGATGTTTGTCATGTGTGTGTCTGTCTCCCTGATGTTTGTCATGTGTGTGTGTGTGTGTGTCTCCCTGATGTTTGTCATGTGTGTGTGTCTGTCTCCCTGATGTTTGTCATGTGTGTGTGTGTGTGTGTGTCTCCCTGATGTTTGTCATGTGTGTGTGTCTGTCTCCCTGATGTTTGTCATGTGTGTGTGTCTGTCTCCCTGATGTTTGTCATGTGTGTGTGTCTGTCTCCCTGATGTTTGTCATGTGTGTGTCTGTCTCCCTGATGTTTGTCATGTGTGTGTGTGTGTGTGTGTGTCTCCCTGACGTTTGTCATGTGTGTGTGTGTCTCCCTGATGTTTGTCATGTGTGTGTCTGTCTCCCTGATGTTTGTCATGTGTGTGTCTGTCTCCCTGATGTTTGTCATGTGTGTGTGTGTGTGTGTCTGATGTTTGTCATGTGTGTGTCTGTCTCCCTGATGTTTGTTGTGTGTGTGTCTGCCTCCCTGATGTTTGTCATGTGTGTGTCTGTCTCCCTGATGTTTGTCATGTGTGTGTGTCTGTCTCCCTGATGTTTGTCATGTGTGTGTGTGTGTGTGTGTCTCCCTGATGTTTGTCATGTGTGTGTCTTTCTCCCTGACATTTGTCATGTGCGTATGTACTGTGTGTGTCCCTGACATTTGTCATGTGCGTATGTACTGTGTGTCATGTGCGTGTGTACTGTGTGTGTCCCTGACGTTTGTCATGTGTGTGTGTACTGTGTGTGTCCCTGACATTTGTCATGTGTGTGTGTACTGTGTGTGTCTCCCAGACATTTGTCATGTCATGTGTGCGTCTTTTTCCCTGATGTTTGTCATGTGTTTTTCTGTCTCCCTGACGTTTGTCATGTGTGTGGTGTTGTGCATACTTTCTGGACCCTAGCAACAACATAATTGTGAATTCTTTGTGTGTGTGCGTGTCTTGCCGACTCTGACATTTGTCGTGTTTGTGGCGTCGCTGCTGCTGTTGTTGTTGCACATTGTCATTGTTGTTGCATCATGACAGGTGCAATAGCCGAGTGGTTGAAGCGTTGGACTTTCAATCTGAGGGTCCTGGGTTCGAATCTCGGTAACGGAGCCTGGTGGGTAAAGGGCGGAGATTTTTCTGATCTCTCAGGTCAACATATGTGCAGACCTGCTAGTGCTTGAACCCCTTTTGTGTGTCTGCGCAAGTAGAAGATCAGATCCTGTAATCAATGTCAGTGTTCTGTGGGTTGTGGAAACAAGAGCATACCCAGCATGCACACCCCTGGAAATGGAGTATGGCTGCCTACATGGCGGGGTAAATAAACAAAACGGTCAGACACGTAAAATGTTAGATGTCTGTATGGGTATATGTGTGCATGGCTGAAACCCAATTGAATGACGCAGGAAACGAATGGTGAACGCCCGTCAGTCGGCTCTAGCCAGGTAGGAAGCCCGTTGTGCAAATGACTGTTTTTGTATAGCGCTTAGAGCTTGGTCTCCGACCGAGGATAGGTGCTATGTAAGTATCCATATCATCATCATCATCATCATCATCAACATCAACATCATTGTGGATTGTTAGCACTTACCTTGCTCACATGCATCTGTTTCAGATGCCAGGCAGGGTGTTCAGGAGTTTTCTCCCTTTAAGTAAAGCCTCAGCTGTGAACTGAAAAGACTACAACATATATGATTGTAAATATAATGATAATGAACACCATGATTGCAACTAAACTTTAGCTGCAACAGTGTTGTGTGTTCTTATGTGTGTGTTTGTCTCACTGATGGTGACATATAATTATGATTATAAATATATGATTATAATGAACACAGTGATTGTAACTAAACTTTAGCTACAACAGTGTTGTGTGTTCTTATGTGTGTGTTTGTCTCACTGATGGTGACATATCTGATTATAAATACATAATGATAATTAGCACAGTTCAGTTCAGTTACTCAAGGAGGCCTGACTGCGATCAGACAAATCCATATGTGCTACACCACATCTGCTAAGCAGATGCCTGACCAGCAGCGTAACCCAAACCAGGCCTTGAGGTGAGAAAAAAAAGAAGAAAAAAAAAGTGCATAAACAAGTAAATGGATTCATTGTTAAATTTATGAATAAATAGATAAAGAAACAAATAAAATGAATAAGATAAAAAAAAAAGTAAGCAGATATTTCATGAAACTTTAGCGACAACGGTATTGTGTGTCCTACCCCGTGTGGCTGTCCTTGACGAGGTGTCTCAGAGACCTGCGATGTCTGGCGGAGTTCCCTGCCCTGGAGACCGTGGTGCTGGACCACAACCTGCTGACCTCCCACGTCAAGCTGCCCCCCCTCCCCCACCTCCACACCCTCTGGCTCAACCATAACCGCATCACCAACCTGGGTCAGTATGGCAGTGTATGTGTGGTAGTCATTCAACCAAGACTGTCAGAACAGCAGAGGAGGCAAACTGCTGTCCCGACTATCTGGGCTAGAATTTGATAATCATTGACAGCGTCTTGCCCAAGTTATCTGCATCAGTATCGCAGTGTGTGATAGTGTGCCGTGTCCAACTATGACCATCAGAACAGCAAAGGAGGCAACGGCTAGAGTTTGGTTATAGTGGAGAGTGTATTACCCAAGTTACATCCCCCACTCTCTCAGCATATACTGGAGAGTGTCTTGCATTGTGTTGTGTTTCAGGGGTGACAACAGACAACAATGTGTTGTTTCAGGGATGACAACAGACAACAATGTGTTGTTTCAGGGATGACAACAGACAACAATGTGTTGTTTCAGGGATGACAACAGACAACAATGTGTTGTGTTTCAGGGATGACAACAGACAACAATGTGTTGTTTCAGGGATGACAACAGACAACAATGTGTTGTTTCAGGGATGACAACAGACAACAATGTGTTGTGTTTCAGGGATAACAGCAGACAACAATGTGTTGTGTTTCAGGGATGACAACAGACAACAATGTGTTGTTTCAGGGGTGACAACAGACAACAATGTGTTGTTTCAGGGATGACAACAGACAACAATGTGTTGTTTCAGGGATGACAACAGACAACAATGTGTTGTTTCAGGGATGTTCGTGTCCACAGTGGCCCTTCACTGCCCCAACCTGAGGATTCTGTCCATGATGAACAATGAGGCCGCGCCCAGCTTCTTCAATGGGGGGTCCTACCAGCAGTACATGGACTTCAGGTAACTTTACCAGCAGTACATAATTTTACCAGCACTACATAGACTTTAGGTAACACTGCCAGAACTACATGGACTTCAGGTAACACTGCCAACAATACATGGACTTCAGGTAACACTACATGGACTTCAGGTAACTTTACCAGCAGTACATAATTTTACCAGCACTACATGGACTTCAGGTAACACTGCCAACACTACATGGACTTCAGGTAACACTACATGGACTTCAGGTAACACTGCCAACGCTACATGGACTTCAGGTAACACTGCCAACGCTACATGGACTTCAGGTAACACTGCCAACACTACATGGACTTAAGGTAACACTGCCAACATTACATGCACTTCAAGTAACACTGCCAACACTACATGGACTTCAGGTAACACTACATGCACTTCAGGTAACACAACATGGACTTTAGGTAACACTACCAACACCACATGGACTATAGGTAACGCCAACACTGCATGCACTTCAGTTAACGCTAACACTACATGCACTTCAGGCAACATTACATGCACTTCAGGTAACGCTAACACTACATGCACTTCAGGCAACATTACATGCACTTCAGGTAACGCTAACAAAACAAGGCAAGTTGTTGACATAAGTAGATAATAACATTGGCCCTAAGAGAGATCCCTGTGGTACTCCGTGTTGAATAGAGGTGAATTTTGAGATTTGATTATTAACTGTTTCTGACTGTTTCTGATTGGAATGAAAAGATTCTATAAGAAGATTAAAATAAGGTGCTAATCTATAAACTTCTAATTTGTGTAGTGACAATGAATCACAGGTTACATCAAAGGCTTTTTCAAAATCAATTAAAAGTAGACCTGTAAATTTATTTTATTTCATGTTCTGCAAAAGACTGTCGCTGCTTTATATGAGAGCAGTGTGGCAAGAGAGATTTTCATGAAAACCACACTGATCTTGGTGGGTGTAGTTAGCAGGCAATTCAAAGACTTTTGTAAGTTTTTCTGTAAGGTTTGAAAGACAAAACAGACCAGAGATTGGTCAATAGTCAGAAGGATCAGAAGAAATCGCCTGATTGCTGGAATTTTAAAGGAAATATTTCTTATTGATACAGAAATTATATTTAAGAGTATTAACAATAACTCTGTGTGTGTGTGTGTGTGTGTGTGTGTGTGTGTGTGTGTGTGACAGGTACTACGTCATCAGCCGACTCCCCAAACTGGAAGTGTTGGACTACAAGCCAGTCAGCATTGAGGAGAGGGAGGAGGCCAGTCGCATCTACGGTGTAAGTGCGTGTGTGTGTGTGTGTGTGTGTGTGTGTGTGTGTGAATTACATTGGCAAAATCAGTTATTGAAAACCTTTATTCTCAGTTTGGATGATAATTTAGTTTTTGATTTTATGATATCATTACTTGTTTGTCAGTCATTTATGATTAAGACACACAGTAATTTGTTCATTCGAAGCTAGTTAATCAGTTGTTAGTTGATCAGGTCCTCAATCATGTGTTAGTTAATCAGTTGTTAGTCCATCAGGTCCTCAACCATGTGATAGTTAATCAGTTGTTAGTCAACCAGGTCCTCAACCATGTGTTAGTTAATCAGTTGTTAGTCCATCAGGTCCTCAACCATGTGATAGTTAATCAGTTGTTAGTCAACCAGGTCCTCAACCATGTGTTAGTTAATCAGTTGTTAGTCCATCAGGTCCTCCACCATGTGTTAGTTAATCAGTTGTTAGTCCATCAGGTCCTCAACCATGTGATAGTTAATCAGTTGTTAGTCCATCAGGTCCTCAACCATGTGTTAGTTAATCAGTTGTTAGTCCATCAGGTCCTCCACCATGTGTTAGTTAATCAGTTGTTAGTCCATCAGGTCCTCAACCATGTGTTAGTTAATCAGTTGTTAGTCCATCAGGTCCTCAACCATGTGATAGTTAATCAGTTGCTAGTCAACCAGGTCCTCAACCATGTGTTAGTTAATCAGGTGTTGGTCTATCAGGTCCTCCACCATGTGTTAGTTAATCAGTTGTTAGTCCATCAGGTCCTCAACCATGTGTTAGTTAATCAGTTGTTAGTCCATCAGGTCCTCAACCATGTGTTAGTTAATCAGTTGTTAGTCCATCAGGTCCTCAACCATGTGATAGTTAATCAGTTGTTAGTCCATCAGGTCCTCAACCATGTGATAGTTAATCAGTTGTTAGTCCATCAGGTCCTCAACCATGTGTTAGTTAATCAGTTGTTAGTCCATCAGGTCCTCAACCATGTGATAGTTAATCAGTTGTTAGTCCATCAGGTCCTCAACCATGTGTTAGTTAATCAGTTGTTAGTCCATCAGGTCCTCAACCATGTGATAGTTAATCAGTTGTTAGTCCATCAGGTCCTCAACCATGTGTTAGTTAATCAGTTGTTAGTCCATCAGGTCCTCAACCATGTGATAGTTAATCAGTTGTTAGTCCATCAGGTCCTCAACCATGTGTTAGTTAATCAGTTGTTAGTCCATCAGGTCCTCAACCATGTGTTAGTTAATCAGTTGTTAGTCCATCAGGTCCTCAACCATGTGTTAGTTAATCAGTTGTTAGTCCATCAGGTCCTCAACCATGTGTTAGTTAATCAGTTGTTACACGGGTGTTCAGTGCTGGCACTTCAGTTGGCCCAGCGAAAGTTCGTGAACCCAGGAAGTAGGGCATGGATATAAATAAACACGGCTGACAAACAGGCCGCGCCAGCGGCACTTGCTGTACGCTTGTTCGGCGGTAAATCTGCTTTGTTTCTTTCGCGCATCATCTCCTCGGATGGATCAGAAATAAGGACTAAAGAAGTGGTTTTCTAAAAAGAACACAAAATAAGCTTTAGATTGACTCCAAACACAATATGTTTTCTTACATAGCGGTTGTTGCGGCAACGGCCGAAACATAAATGAAGAAAGAGAAGAGAAGGATAAGCAGAAACATGATCGCAAAAATCATTAAGTTTAAATCCCTCTCTAAGAAAACAGGCGTTTATCACAATAACATCGTAAATTCACACAGAATATTTAGCATGCCTGCATGCAGATCAGCTTACCTTTTGAGTTGTGCGATTTTTCTTGGCAGCACAACAAGTGTTTAAATGAACACACTGTAGCATGGTGAGAGTGAGCAGCAGGGGGATGGAGAGCGGGGTGAGTGTCTGTCGGCTTTTGGCACTGCCGTGCCCTTCATTCCACGAGAAAGACAAACATCATGTCTAGCCAAGTGCACAGTATGTTTCCATCAACATCACATCATGTCTAACACTGTGCACAGTATGTTTCCATCAACATCATGTCTAACACAGTGCACAGTATGTTTCCATCAACATCACATCATGTCTAACACTGTGCACAGTATGTTTCCATCAACATCATGTCTAACACTGTGCACAGTATGTTTCCAGCAACATCATGTCTAACACTGTCCACAGTATGTTTCCATCAACATCATGTCTAACACTGTGCACAGTATGTTTCCATCAACATCACATCATGTCTAACACTGTGCACAGTATGTTTCCATCAACATCATGTCTAACACTGTGCACAGTATGTTTCCATCAACATCATGTCTAACACAGTGCACAGTATGTTTCCATCAACATCATGTCTAACACTGTGCACAGTATGTTTCCATCAACATCATGTCTAACACAGTGCACAGTATGTTTCCATCAACATCATGTCTAACACAGTGCACAGTATGTTTCCATCAACATCATGTCTAACACAGTGCACAGTATGTTTCCATCAACATCATGTCTAACACAGTGCACAGTATGTTTCCATCAACATCACATCATGTCTAACATCGTGCACAGTATGTTTCCATCAACATCATGTCTAACACTGTGCACAGTATGTTTCCATCAACATCATGTCTAACACTGTGCACAGTATGTTTCCATCAACATCACATCATGTCTAACACAGTGCACAGTATGTTTCCATCAACATCACATCATGTCTAACACAGTGCACAGTATGTTTCCATCAACATCATGTCTAACACAGTGCACAGTATGTTTCCATCAACATCACATCATGTCTAACACAGTGCACAGTATGTTTCCATCAACATCATGTCTAACACAGTGCACAGTATGTTTCCATCAACATCATGTCTAACACTGTGCACAGTATGTTTCCATCAACATCACATCATGTCTAACACTGTGCACAGTATGTTTCCATCAACATCACATCATGTCTAACACAGTGCACAGTATGTTTCCATCAACATCACATCATGTCTAACACAGTGCACAGTATGTTTCCATCAACATCATGTCTAACACAGTGCACAGTATGTTTCCATCAACATCACATCATGTCTAACACAGTGCACAGTATGTTTCCATCAACATCACATCATGTCTAACACAGTGCACAGTATGTTTCCATCAACATCATGTCTAACACAGTGCACAGTATGTTTCCATCAACAGCATGTCTAACACAGTGCACAGTATGTTTCCATCAACAGCATGTCTAACACTGTGCACAGTATGTTTCCATCAACATCACATCATGTCTAACACTGTGCACAGTATGTTTCCATCAGCATCACAGCATGTCTAACCAAGTGCACAGTATGTTTCCATCAACATCATGTCTAACACAGTGCACAGTATGTTTCCATCAATATCACAGCATGTCTAGCCAAGTGCACAGTATGTTTCCATCAACATCATGTCTAACACAGTGCACAGTATGTTTCCATCAACATCACAGCATGTCTAACACAGTGCACAGTATGTTTCCATCAACATCATGTCTAACACTGTGCACAGTATGTTTCCATCAACATCACATCATGTCTAACACTGTGCACAGTATGTTTCCATCAACATCATGTCTAACACTGTGCACAGTATGTTTCCATCAACATCATGTCTAACACTGTGCACAGTATGTTTCCATCAACATCATGTCTAACACAGTGCACAGTATGTTTCCATCAACATCATGTCTAACACAGTGCACAGTATGTTTCCATCAACATCACATCATGTCTAACACAGTGCACAGTATGTTTCCATCAACATCACAGCATGTCTAACACTGTGCACTTTATGTCCACTACAGGCACGCAGGAAAAATCGTCAGGCCGCAAAACTGGAGCAAAGTGCCATGTTTTAGACATCCGTCACCATGGTAACATCACCTTGGTGATGCCGTATCCACGGAGACTTGCATTGACCTCTGCCCCTCCTCCCACCTTCCACCACCGTTGTCAACACATTCAGTACCGTGCTCACATCTTACCGGTAACGCGTTTCCATGGTGACTGTGGATGTCCCCCCCACCCCCTCGTGGTCTATACATGGGTTACCATGGCAACAAAGTCACTGTGTCTGTGTGGAGGCTGTGTCACAGAAAGCTGTTCCTGGATCGTGTGATCACGTGATGCATACAGGACTGTTGTCGGGCTTTGTGACACGTGATACATGTCAGGACTGTTGTTGGGCGTTGTGACACGTGTTACATGGACAGGACTGTTGTTGGGCGTTGTGACACGTGTTACATGGACAGGACTTGTTGGGCGTTGTGACACGTGTTACATGGACAGGACTGTTGTTGGGCGTTGTGACACGTGTTACATGGACAGGACTGTTGTCGGGCGTTGTGACACGTGTTACATGACAGGACTGTTGTTGGGCGTTGTGACACGTGATACATGGACAGGACTGTTGTTGGGCGTTGTGACACGTGTTACATGGACAGGACTGTTGTTGGGCGTTGTGACACGTGTTACATGGACAGGACTGTTGTTGGGCGTTGTGACACGTGTTACATGGACAGGACTTGTTGGGCGTTGTGACACGTGTTACATGGACAGGACTGTTGTTGGGCGTTGTGACACGTGTTACATGACAGGACTGTTGTTGGGCTTTGTGACACGTGTTACATGTC
>NC_134910.1:23703767-23761267 GCF_041734735.1 Babylonia areolata | reverse complement strand
TTACGTGCGCTAAGTGCATGTTGCACACGGGACCTTGGTTTATGGTCTCATCCGAATTACTATCGTCCAGACCACCACTCAAGGTCTAGTGGAGGGGGAGAAAATATCGGCGGCTGAGCCGTGATTCGAACTAGCGCACTGAGATTATCTCACTTCCTAGGCGGACGCGTTACCTCTAGGCCATCACTCCACTATATATGACTGATGGTTAAGTTTCACTTGAAGTTTCAATGAGGCCTCAATTCGTTCGGACAGATCCGTAAAACATCATTTGCCAGGCAGATGCCTGACCAGCAGCATAACACCAACGTGCTTCGTCAGGCCTGGAGTACCTGCATAATTCTGTATTGATGTACGTATCAGAGTGCATTTCGTCAACAGAATTTTGCCCGAGGACAAACACTCGTCGCCATGGGTTCTTTTTCAGTGCGCAAAGTGCGTGCTGCACACGGGACCTCGGTTTATCATCTCATCCGAATAGCTAGACGCTCAGTTTGATTTTCCTGTGAAAGGTGGTAGAAAGGGCGAGAGCGGGATTCGAACCCTGACCCTCACGGAGGGATGAGCAGATGAGCACCTTAACCACTGTGCCACCCTCATCCACATCTCCAACACAACGTTGCCTGACTGACGCATGACCCCACCGCCCTGACCAGGTCTTGAAGCCAACCCACGGTTCGTGTGAATCATTAACATCAAAATATCATATGGCATCTATACAGATAAGCAATTAAGTAAAATGCATAAAACATGACTTAAAAAAAAATGAAATTCGGTTAGTAACACACTGCCGGGGGCCTGTGGTTTGAAAGTCCACTAGACACCATGGACCATTGACACGTTGTTATGGTTTGAAAGTCCTCTGAACACCTTGGACCATTGACACGTTGTTATGGTTTGAAAGTCCTCTGAACACCGTGGACCATTGACACGTTGTTATGGTTTGAAAGTCCTCTGAACACCTTGGACCATTGACACGTTGTTATGGTTTGAAAGTCCTCTGAACACCTTGGACCACTGACACGTTGTTATGGTTTGAAAGTCCTCTGAACACCTTGGACCATTGACACGTTGTTATGGTTTGAAAGTCCTCTGAACACCTTGGACCATTGACACGTTGTTATGGTTTGAAAGGCCTCTGAACACCATGGACCATTGACACGTTGTTGTGGTTTGAAAGTCCACTGAACACCTTGGACCATTGACACGTTGTTGTGGTTTGAAAGTCCTCTGACCATTGACACGTTGTTATAGTTTGAAAGTCCTCTGAACACCATGGACCATTGACACGTTGTTATGGTTTGAAAGTCCTCTGAACACCTTGGACCATTGACACGTTGTTGTGGTTTGAAAGTCCTCTGAACACCTTGGACCATTGACACGTTGTTGTGGTTTGAAAGTCCTCTGAACACCTTGGACCATTGACACGTTGTTGTGGTTTGAAAGTCCTCTGAACACCTTGGACTATTGACACGTTGTTGTGGTTTGAAAGTCCTCTGAACACCTTGGACCATTGACACGTTGTTATGGTTTGAAAGTCCTCTGAACACCTTGGACCACTGACACGTTGTTGTGGTTTGAAAGTCCTCTGAACACCTTGGACCATTGACACGTTGTTATGGTTTGAAAGGCCTCTGAACATCTTGGACCACACGTTGTTATGGTTTGAAAGTCCTCTGAACACCTTGGACCATTGACACGTTGTTGTGGTTTGAAAGTCCTCTGAACACCTTGGACCATTGACACGTTGTTGTGGTTTGAAAGTCCTCTGAACACCTTGGACTATTGACACGTTGTTGTGGTTTGAAAGTCCTCTGAACACCTTGGACCATTGACACGTTGTTATGGTTTGAAAGTCCTCTGAACACCTTGGACCACTGACACGTTGTTGTGGTTTGAAAGTCCTCTGAACACCTTGGACCATTGACACGTTGTTATGGTTTGAAAGGCCTCTGAACATCTTGGACCACACGTTGTTATGGTTTGAAAGTCCAGTGGACACCTTTGACCATTGACACGTTGTTATGGTTTGAAAGTCCTCTGAACACCTTGGACCATTGACACGTTGTTATGGTTTGAAAGTCCTCTGAACACCTTGCACCATTGACACGTTGTTATGGTTTGAAAGTCCTCTGAACACCTTGGACCACTGACACGTTGTTATGGTTTGAAAGTCCTCTGAACACCGTGGACCATTGACACGTTGTTATGGTTTGAAAGTCCTCTGAACACCTTGGACCATTGACACGTTGTTATGGTTTGAAAGTCCTCTGAACACCTTGGACCATTGACACGTTGTTATGGTTTGAAAGTCCTCTGAACACCTTGCACCACTGACACGTTGTTATGGTTTGAAAGTCCAGTGGACACCTTGGACCATTGACACGTTGTTATGGTTTGAAAGTCCTCTGAACACCTTGGACCATTGACACGTTGTTGTGGTTTGAAAGTCCTCTGAACACCATGGACCATTGACACGTTGTTATGGTTTGAAAGTCCCCCATCCACCCCTCCCTCCCCTCTTCCCCTGGCACGGCGTTTTTGACAAAATCATGGTCAGTTTGGCGATATCTGGGTCAGCTGAACTTTACCCACTCCCCCCTCCCCCCCCCCCAACTCTCCTCCTCCCCCTTCCACACCCCTCTTCCCTCCCCCACCCTCACTCTCCCCTCACACTGACGGTGTTGAGTAATCTGGGTCAGGTTGGCGATCCAGGTCAGCTGTACTTTACCCCCCCCCTCCCCCTTCCCCCTGCCCCCCCTTCTCGTCCTTCAGCTGACTGGTCACGGTGACGTCACGAGGGGTCAGGGAGTCAGTGACCGGTCCACGCACTGACAGGGTGCAGAGTTATTGTCAGCTGACAGACTGAACCACACACACACACACACACACACACACACACACACACACACTCACTATCTCTCACACACACACACACACACACACTCACTATCACACACACACACACTCACTATCACACACACACACACACACACACACACACACTCACTATCACACACACACACACTCACTATCACACACACACACACACACACACACTCACTATCACACACACACACACACTCACTATCACACACATACACACACACACACACACACACACACACACACACACAACCACACACAACCACCCCCTCATTTTTTTCCCCCCGTCTGATATCACTTCAAGTGGAAAGACGTTAAACTGGAGACAACACACACACACACACACACACACACACACACAGACGCTCACATACACTCTCTCTCTCTCCCCCTCCCACACACACAATATCCAATATGGACTCTACCAATATCCACAAATTGACGACAAACAGGAACAGGTGGGAACTCACTCCACAAAGTCAAACCCCTCAGGATGTTCTCTCATTCTCCCTTCCAGTCTTTCCACATAGCGAGCAGCCGCGGATTGGATCCGAGGCCACATCTAAAGACAGGAAAACATCCAAATAATTTACACCCTTTCCAGTTTCTCAAGGAGGAGCCGCTGCGTTCGGGTGAATCCATATACGCTGCACCAGGCTTACCAGCGTCACACACACACACACACACACATTATATATATATATATATATATATATATATTTGTATTTCTTTTTATCACAACAGATTTCTCTGTGAGAAATACGGGCTGCTCTCTCCAGGGAGAGCGCGTCGCTACACTATAGCGCCACCCATTTTTTTTGTATTTTTTCCTGAGTGCAGTTTTTTTTTTTAATTTGTTTTTCCTATCGAAGTGGATTTTTCTACAGAATTTTGCCAGGAACAACCCTTTTGTTGCCGTGGGTTCTTTTACATGCGCTAAGTGCATGCTGCACACGGGACCTCGGTTTATGGTCTCATCCGAATAACTAGCGTCCAGACCACCACTCAAGGTCTAGTGGAGGGGGAAAAAATATTGGCGGCTGAGCCGTGATTCGAATCAGCGCGCTCAGATTCTCTCGCTTCCTAGGCGGACGCGTTACCTCTAGGCTATCACTCCATATAGATATGTGTGTGTGTGTGTGTGTGTGTGTGTGTGTGTGTGTATGTGTGTGGTGGGGGGAGGGCGGAGGGGGGGGAGGAAGAGAGAGAGAGAGAGAGAGTGTGTGTGTGTGTGTGGAGAGAGAGAGAGAGAGAGAGAGAGAGAGAGAGTGTGTGTGCCATGGGTTCTTTTTCAGTGCGCCAAGTGCGTGCTGCACACGGGACCTTGGCTTACCCTCTCATCCCAATGACCAGACGCTCAGTTTGATTTCCAGTCCAACTTGGGAGAAAGGGGGAGAGAAGGATGGGAACCCACCCCGTCACGGACACTGTGTTGACAGTTCAGTGTCTCCATTCTGCCACCTTTCTCCATGTTTTGATTCTGGTTCAATGTGCATGGCCCATCAAAACAGAAAGTAGTGAGATGTCATCACCCTTTCCTCACATAGGCTTTCCTGTTCACACTGTCCTGTTCTCATCACTTGACAACGGGCCTATGGTCCGAAACGTCGTGTCAAAACAAAGAGGATTCAACTACCACCCAAAAGGTTTTTATAAACTTTAGTTTTTTTGTCTAAATCCTGTTTAAAAAAACAAACAAACAAACAACCCCCCCCCCCCCCAAAAAAAAAAAAACCCCAAAAAACACACACAAAAAAACACAGACAGAGCCAAGATCAATTTGGAAAAAAATTATCATGTCAATGGACTCCTACAGAAATTGGAGAACAATGATTTTGTTAATTTTCTTATCTCTCATGATTTTCTATGTCTCACTGAAACATTCATCGCATCACACTTTGAATCGTTGGTCTTAAAAGACTTCTTAATTTTCACGTCAAAAGCAGAAAATGTGTCCCATGAAGGGAGACGTTCTGGCGGGGTCATTGTGATGATCAGGAAATCATTTGCTGCTTTCGTTGAAAGAATTAAGACTGACACTGCTAACACTGTGGTGGTAAACATGCACAAAGAACCGCTTTCTACAAATAACGATATAATGTTGGTCTATTCTTATATTCCACCCAGTGATTCCCCATTTTGGAAATCTCAGGAGGGCGTTTTTGGCATGGAATTAATAGAACAATGTATTATAGACCTACACAAAACAATCCACTCCCCCGTCCCCCACCCCCACCCCTCCCAGCCCCCCATCACCCCCTCCCCCACCAGGCCCGAGGTGGTGGTGCCGACCTGTCTGATGTTGGAGGTCCTGAAGAAAGAGGCGATGACCTCCCGGTGTCTCTTCCACTGCCCTCCGTTCAGGTTCTGCAGGGCGCACTGCTCAGCTCCTTGCTGGAAGGGCCAGCAGTTCTGTGCACACCACCACACACCACTCTACAGCATCACACACCACTATACAGCATCACACACCACTATACAGCATCACACACCACCACACACCACTATACAGCATCACACACCACCACACACCACTATACAGCATCACACACCACCACACACCACTATACAGCATTCACACACCACCACACACCACTCTACAGCACCACACACCACTATACAGCATCACACACCACTATACAGCATCACACACCACTATACAGCATCACACACCACCACACACCACTCTACAGCATCACACACCACCACACACCACTCTACAGCATCACACACCACCACACACCACTCTACAGCATCACACACCACCACACACCACTCTACAGCATCACACACCACCACACACCACTCTACAGCATCACACACCACCACACACCACTCTACAGCATCACACACCACTATACAGCATCACACACCACCACACACCACTCTACAGCACCACACACCACTCTACAGCATCACACACCACTATACAGCATCACACACCACTATACAGCATCACACACCACCACACACCACTCTACAGCATCACACACCACTATACAGCATCACACACCACTATACAGCATCACACACCACCACACACCACTCTACAGCATCACACACCACTATACAGCATCACACACCACCACACACCACTCTACAGCATCACACACCACTATACAGCATCACACACCACTATACAGCATCACACACCACCACACACCACTATACACCACCACACACCACTCTACACCATCACACACCACTATACACCACCACACACCACTATACAGCACCACACACCACTCTACACCATCACACACCACTATACAGCATCACACACCACCACACACCACTATACAGCACCACACACCACTATACAGCATCACACACCACTATACAGCATCACACACCACCACACACCACTATACACCACCACACACCACTATACAGCATCACACACCACTATACACCACCACACACCACTATACAGCATCACACACCACCACACACCACTATACACCACCACACACCACTATACAGCATCACACACCACCACACACCACTCTACACCACCACACACCACTATACAGCATCACACACCACCACACACCACTCTACACCATCACACACCACTATACAGCATCACACACCACTATACAGCATCACACACCACCACACACCACTCTACACCACCACACACCACCACACACCACTATACAGCATCACACACCACCACACACCACTATACAGCATCACACACCACCACACACCACTCTACAGCATCACACACCACTCTACAGCACCACACACCACCACACACCACTATACACCACCACACACCACCACACACCACTATACAGCATCACACACCACCACACACCACTCTACAGCATCACACACCACTATACAGCATCACACACCACCACACACCACTATACACCATCACACACCACCACACACCACTATACAGCATCACACACCACCACACACCACTATACAGCATCACACACCACCACACACCACTATACAGCATCACACACCACTATACAGCACCACACACCACCACACACCACTATACACCACCACACACCACCACACACCACTGTACACCACCACACACCACTATACACCACCACACACCACTATACAGCATCACACACCACCACACACCACTCTACACCACCACACACCACTATACAGCATCACACACCACCACACACCACTCTACACCACCACACACCACTATACAGCATCACACACCACCACACACCACTATACAGCATCACACACCACCACACACCACTATACAGCATCACACACCACTATACAGCATCACACACCACTATACAGCATCACACACCACTATACAGCATCACACACCACCACACACCACTATACAGCATCACACACCACCACACACCACTATACAGCATCACACACCACTCTACACCACCACACACCACTATACAGCATCACACACCACTATACAGCATCACACACCACCACACACCACTATACAGCATCACACACCACCACACACCACTATACAGCATCACACACCACTATACAGCATCACACACCACCACACACCACTATACAGCATCACACACCACTCTACACCATCACACACCACTATACAGCATTACACACCACCACACACCACTATACAGCATCACACACCACTCTACACCACCACACACCACCACACACCACTCTACACCACCACACACCACTATACAGCATTACACACCACTACACACCACTCTACACCACCACACACCACTCTACACCACCACACACCACTATACAGCATTACACACCATCACACACCACTATACAGCATCACACACCACCACACACCACTATACACCACCACACACCCCTATACAGCATCACACACCACCACACACCACTCTACACCATCACACACCACTATACAGCATCACACCACTATACAGCATCACACACCACTCTACACCACCACAAACCACTATACACCACCACACACCCCTATACAGCATCACACACCACTGTACACCACCACAAACCACTATACACCACCACACACCCCTTTTCAGCATCACACACCACTGTACACCACCACAAACCACTATACACCACCACACACCCCTTTTCAGCATCACACACCACTGTACACCACCACAAACCACTATACACCACCACACACCCCTTTTCAGCATCACACACCACTGTACACCACCACAAACCACTATACACCACCACACACCCCTTTTCAGCATCACACACCACTGTACACCACCACAAACCACTATACACCACCACACACCCCTTTTCAGCATCACACACCACTGTACACCACCACAAACCACTATACACCACCACACACCCCTATACAGCATCACACACCACTGTACACCACCACAAACCACTATACACCACCACACACCCCTATACAGCATCACACACCACTATACAGCATCACACACCACTATACACCACCACACACCACTATACAGCATCACACACCACTATACACCACCACACACCACTATACAGCATCACACACCACTATACAGCATCACACACCACTATACAGCATCACACACCATCACACACCACCACACCATCACACACCAGCACACACTACTATACAGCATCACACACCACCATACACCATCACACACCACAACACACCACCGCACACCACACACAACATTTTTCCCCAAAAGATTTGGGACACACACACACACACACACACACACACACACACACAGGTAGGGAGGGAGAGAGAGAGAGAGAGAGAGAGAGAGAGAGAGAGAGAGAGAGAGAGAGAGAGAGAGAGAGAGCGAGAGAGAGAGAGAGAGAGAGGATATACTGACAGGTCTGCCGTCGAAGTAATGGAAATACTTGACAAGGATTTGTTCAATCATCACCGGGTCAGATACCACAATGGAGGGGCACCAGCCTTCATAGTACCTGAACATATTACGTCATAGTACCTGAACATATTACGTCATAGTACCTGAACATATTACGTCACAATACCTGAACATATTACGTCATAGTACCTGAACATATTACGTCATACTACATGTACACATGATGTCTTTCTTTACCACCTGTATAATCAACGTCCAAATCATCACCCTTTCTTTGACACCTGTATAATCAACGTCCAAATCATCACATTTCTCTAACAACTGTATAATCAACGTTCAATTCACCACCCTTTCTTTGACACCTGTATAATCAACGTTCAAATCATCACCTTTGTCTAACACCTGTATAATCAACGTTCAAATCATCACCTTTGTCTAACACCTGTATAATCAACGTTCAAATCATCACCCTTTCTTTGACACCTGTATAATCAACGTTCAAATCATCACCTTTGTCTAACACCTGTATAATCAACGTTCAAATCACCACCCTTTCTTTAACACCTGTACAGTCAACGTTCAAACCACCACCCTTTCTTTAACACCTGTATAATCAACGTTCAAATCATCACCCTTTCTTTGACACCTGTATAATCAACGTCCAAATCATCACCCTTTCTTTGACACCTGTATAATCAACGTCCAAATCATCACATTTCTCTAACAACTGTATGATCAACGTTCTAATCATCACCTTTCTCTAACACCTGTATAATCAACGTTCTAATCATCACCTTTCTCTAACACCTGTATAATCAACGTTCTAATCATCACCTTTCTCTAACACCTGTATAATCAACGTTCTAATCATCACCTTTCTCTAACACCTGTATAATCAATCTTCAAATCATCACCATTTCTCTAACACCAGTACAATCAACGTTCTAATCATCACCTTTCTCTAACACCAGTACAATCAACGTCCTAATCATCACCTTTCTCTAACACCAGTACAATCAACGTTCCAATCTGCATGGCAGCTCACCAAGCCATGCTGACAACAATTACGATCAAGAGTCACCTACCCAAACACCTTTCCATATTTCCGCGACAGACGAACAAACGTGTCCAACGGAGTCTGAAAGAAAACAGAGGGAGGAAAATTAGTTTCTGGAAATAACTTTGGAAGAATTCCACAACTTTACTGATAATACCACAACTTTACTGATAATTCCACAACTTTACTCAATTAGTTTCTGGAAATAACTTTACTGACAATACCACAATTTTACTGACAATACCAGGGCCTGTAAGAAACAGAGATCACGTCGATGAATAAAGAAAACTGTAAAACACTTTGAACGAAGAACAGTTGTGATACTTGTGACCATGTCAAATGAACGAACATGTTCCCAAGAGAAGTCAGTGCTGTAACCTGTACAAGGGTGAATTTTCAAACACTTTCATTGCGCTGACATCCTGCGATAACCACCGTGGAATCTCTCTCCTCTGCATCGGCGGCAAGATCTTCGCCCGCATCATACTGAACAGACTGGTTGACCATGTCTCCAACACAGCCATCCCTGAAGCACAGTGCGGCTTCCACTCAGGCAGGGGAACATGTGACATGGTGTTTGCCGTACGCCAGATGCAAGAGAAGTGCCATGAGCAGAACAAGGAGCTCCACATGGTCTTTGTGGACCTGACTAAAGCCTTTGACTCGGTGAACCGCCATGGTCTGTGGAAGATCCTCCTAAAGTTCGGCTGCCCAGAGAGCTTAATCCAGCTGATTGCGTCTTTCCACGATGGCATGCAGGCGAGAGTACATGAAAATACTGACATGTCGGATCCGTTCCCTGTGGTAAATGGAGTGAAGCAGGGCTGCGTCTTGGCACCCACACTATTCTCCATTCTCTTCTCTGCCATGCTGATTGACGCCTTCCAAGACTGTGAACGGGGCATCTACATTCAGTTTCGCACAGATGGCAAACTTTTCAACTTGCGGCGACTCCATGCCAGGTCCATGTTGTTTGAGGCACTGATGAGAGAGTTCCTCTTCGCTGATGACTGCACGCTTGCTGCACACACCCATGAGGACATACAGTTCCCTATGGACAGGTTCTCAACCTCCTGCAGGTGCTTTGGACTCACCATCACCCTCAGCAAGACCGAGTCTATGTACCAACCAGCTAGCTCACAGAACGCCAGTGCCTCCCCCCACCTGCAATCAAGATCAATGACACAGAGATCAAGTCAGTCGACAAGTTTTGCTACCTGGGCTGCACCCTATGCAGCAACGGAGCCCTTGATGCAGAAGTGACGCTGCGCATCGCCAAGGCCAGCTCCGCCTTTGGCAGACTCAACAACAGGCTGTGGAACAACAAAGGCATCAGGCTCAGCACCAAAATCAAAGCCTACAGAGCTGTTGTGCTGACCATCTTGTTGCACTGCTGTGAAACATGGACGACGTATCGCCGTCACATTCAACAACTTCAGCAGTTTCACCAGAGATGCCTACGAAAGATCCTCGGCATAAAGTGGCAAGACAGGGTCTCCAACCTCCAGGTCCTAGAGAGGAGCGGCCTGCCCAGCATCGAAAGCCTGCTGATCCAGTGCCAGCTACGCTGGACAGGACATGTTGTCCGCATGGCAGACAGCAGGATCCCGAAGATGCTTTTGTATGGCCAGCTGAAGGAAGGCCACCGTGAACTTGGAAGATCCTGCAAGCGCTTCAAGGACACCTTGAAGACAAACCTCAAAGCCTGTGACATAGACATCGCTTCCTGGGAACTTGACCGTTCTCGCTGGAGGATGCTGTGCTCTTGTGGCGTTTGAAAACAAGAGAACGATGGCCATTAAGGAGAAGTGTGAGAGAAGGAAGCAGGGTTCAACTTCTGAAGACGTTTTCCCTTGCAACACCTGTGGGAAGTGCTGCGCATCCATATTCCGCCTCTTCTCCCATATGAGGACACACACCGACAGATAATCCTGCCTGCCTACTCATCCGTCGGTCCGGCGGGAGACTCCATGGAATTAACACTAATAATAATAATAATAATAATAATAATAATGGTATTTATATAGCGCTGGATCTTGTGCAGAGACAAATCAAAGCGCTTTCGCACCAGTCATTCACACGCATGCATAACTCTAATACTGTAGAAACTAAAGACAAGGAAGGGCAGGCAAGGGAGGCTATTTTGGGAAGAGGTGGGTTTAAGGCCAGACTTGAAAGAGCTGAGTGTGGAGACTTGACAAAGCGAAAAAGGAAGTTCATTCCAATCGCAAGGTCCAGAAACAGAGAAAGAACGGCGGCCAACAGTCGAGTGTTTGAATCTGGGTATGCGTAAACAGAGTGGATCCGAGGCCGATCGTAGTGAGCGAGATGGAGTGTAGAGATGAAGGCAGCTGCAGAGATAGGAAGGGGCAGTTTTGTGAATGCATCTATAACATAGAGTGCTGATCTTGTACTTTATTCGGTGTGAGACAGGGAGCCAGTGGAGATGTTGCAAAAGAGGAGTGATGTGCTCAGATCAACACTATATCATGACCAATATTGATTCAGTAATCAACACTGAACTATGATCATTATTGATTCAGTAATCAACACTATATTATGATCAATATTGATTAAGTAATCAACACTGAACTATGATCACCCATAACTCAGCAATCAACACTGAACTGTCATCAATCCTTGATTCAGTAATGAAGGCTAAACTATGATCCATTCGTGACTCAATAATCAACACTGAAATATGATCATTACTGATTCAATAATCAACACTGAACTATGATCATTACTGATTCAATAATTAACACTATATCATGATTAATATTGATTAAGTAATCAACACTGAAATATGATCATTACTGATTCAGTAATCAACACTGAAATATGATCATTACTGATTCAGTAATCAACACTGAAATATGATCATTACTGATTCAGTAATCAACAGCAAAGCATAGCGTTACATGATTTTTTTCTACAGAATTTAGCCAGAAGACAGCACTCTCGTTGCCATGGGTTCTTTTTCAGTGCGCCAGTGCGTGCTACACACGGGACCTCGGTTCATCGTCTCATCCGAAAGACTGGACGCTCAGTTTGATTTTGCAGTCACACTTGGGAGAAAGGGAGAGGGCGGGATTGGAACCCACACCCTCACGGACTGTGTAAACTGGCAGCTGAGCGTGTTGACCACTGCGCCACGTTGCCCAGTGGACAGCCGTGAGAGCAGAGAATGAAGCGTCCACCTGCGAGGTGTCAGCGAACTCAGCCAGGTTGCCGATGAAGGGGGTGGGGGTGGGTCCGGGCAGTCCGTCCAGTGACAGCTGCTGGTAGTGACGCCTCACGTACCTGGACAAGCCATACAGCATCTCCTTAGTGTTCTTTCTTTCTCTCGTGGTTGGCGTTTGCTTCTTTGTTCAAGGTGGTTGTTTGTGAGTGTTGTTGTTGTTGTTGTTGTTGTTGTTTGTGAGTGTTGTTGTTGTTGTTGTTGTTGTTTGTGAGTGTTGTTGTTGTTGTTGTTGTTGTTGTTTGTGAGTGTTGTTGTTGTTGTTGTTGTTTGTGAGTGTTGTTGTTGTTGTTGTTTGTGAGTGTTGTTGTTGTTGTTGTTGTTGTTTGTGAGTGTTGTTGTTGTTGTTGTTGTTTGTGAGTGTTGTTGTTGTTGTTTGTGAGTGTTGTTGTTGTTGTTTTTGTTTGTGAGTGTTGTTGTTGTTGTTGTTGTTTGTGAGGTTGTTGTTTGTTCCTTTGTTAGTCTGTTGTTGTTGTTGTTGTTGTTTGTGAGTGTTGTTGTTTGTTCCTTTGTTAGTCTGTTGTTGTTGTTGTTGTTGCTTGTTTCTTTGTGAGTCTGTTGTTGTTGTTGTTGTTTGTGAGTGTTGTTGTTGTTGTTGTTTGTGAGTGTTGTTGTTGTTGTTTGTGAGTGTTGTTGTTGTTGTTTTTGTTTGTGAGTGTTGTTGTTGTTGTTGTTGTTTGTGAGTGTTGTTGTTGTTGTTTTTGTTGTTGTTGTTTGTGAGTGTTGTTGTTTGTTCCTTTGTTAGTCTGTTGTTGTTGTTGCTTGTTTCTTTGTGAGTCTGTTGTTGTTGTTGTTTTTGGTTGTGAGTCTGTTGTTGTTGTTGTTGTTCTTTGTGAGTCTGTTGTTGTTGCTTGTTTCTTTGTGAGTCTGTTGTTGTTGTTGTTTTTGGTTGTGAGTCTGTTGTTGTTGTTGTTTTTCTTTGTGAGTCTGTTGTTGTTTGTTCCTTTGTTAGTCTGTTGTTGTTGTTGTTGCTTGTTTCTTTGTGAGGTCTGTTGTTGTTGTTTTTGGTTGTGAGTTGGTGTTGTTGTTGTTGTTCTTTTGTGAGTCTGTTGTTGTTGCTTGTTTCTTTGTGAGTCTGCTGTTATTGTTGTTGTTGTTTGTGAGTCTGCTGTTATTGTTGTTGTTGTTTGTGAGTCTGCTGTTATTGTTGTTGTTGTTTGTGAGTCTGTTGTTGTTGTTGTTGTTGCTTGTTTCTTTGTGAGTCTGTTGTTGTTTGTTTCTTTGTGAGTCTGCTGTTATTGTTGTTGTTGTTTGTGAGTCTGTTGTTGTTGTTGTTGTTGTTCTTTGTGAGTCTGTTGTTGTTGTTGTTGTTGTTCTGTGGTCTGTTGTTGTTGTTGTTTGTTTGTGAGTCTGTTGTTGTTGCTTCCTTTGTGTAGTCTGGTTGTTGTTGTTCTTTGTGAGTCTGTTGTTGTTTGTTTCTTTGTGAGTCTGTTGTTGTTGTTGTTGTTTGTTTGTGAGTGTGTTGTTGTTGTTGTTGTTGTTGTTGTTGTTGTTGTTGTTTGTGATGTTGTTTGTTTGTTCTTTGTTAGTCTGTTGTTTGTTGTTGTTGCTTGTTTCTTTGTGAGTCTGTGTTGTTGTTGTTGTTTGTGAGTCTGTTGTTTGTTGTAGTCTGTTGTTGTTTGTTGTTTGTTTGTGAGTGTTGTTGTGTTGTTTGTTTCCTTTGTTAGTCTGTGTTGTTGTTGTTGTTGTTGTTTCTTGTGAGTCTGTTTGTTGTTTTGTTGTTGTGAGTCTGTTGTTGTTTGTTGTTGTTTTGTGAGTCTGTTGTTGTTGTTGTTGTTTGTGTTTGTGTATGTTGTTGTTGTTGTGTTTTTGTTTGTGAGTTGTTGTTGTTTGTTGTTTTGTTGTTGTTGTTGTTGTTTTGTTGTGAGTTTGTGTTTGTTCCTTTGTTAGTTGTGTTGTTGTTGTTGCTTGTTTTTTGTGAGTGTGTTGTTGTTGTTTTTGTATGTTGTTGTTGTTGTTTTTGTTGTGTTTTGTTGTTGTTGTTGTTGTTGTTTTGTTGTTTGTTGTCTGTTGTTGTTTTTGTTTGTGAGTTGTTGTTGTTGTATGTTGTTTGTTGATGTTGTTTTTCTGTTGTTAGTCTGTTGTTGTTGTTCTTGTGATCGTTGTTGTTGTTGTTTTGTGAGTCTGTGTTTTTGTTGTTTTGTGTAGTTGTTGTTTTGTTTGTTGTTGCTTGTTTCTTTGTAGTTGTTGTTGTTGTTGTTGTTTGTGAGTCGTGTTTTTGTTCTTGTTGTTGTGTTGTTGTTGTTTGTTGTGTTTTTCTTGTGATCTGTTGTTGTTGTTGTTGTTTTTGTGAGTTGTGTTGTTGTCTGTTTAGTATGTTGATTTGTTGTTGTTGTTGTTGTTGTCTTGTTTCTTGTATCTGTTTTGTTGTTTATTGTATGATGTTGTATGTTTTGTTGTTGTTGCTGCTGCTGTTTAATGTATGATTGATGTTGTTGTTGTTGTTGCTGCTGTTTAACGTATGATGACTGTTGTTGCTGCTGTTTAATGTATGATTGATGTTGTTGTTGTTGTTGCTGCTGCTGTTTAATGTATGATTGATGTTGTTGTTGTTGTTGCTGCTGCTGTTTAAGGTATGATTGAAGTTTGTTGTTGTTGTTGCTGCTGTTTAACGTATGATGAATGTTGTTGTTGCTGCTGTTTAATGTATGATTGATGTTGTTGTTGTTGTTGCTGCTGCTGTTTAAGGTATGATTGAAGTTTGTTGTTGTTGTTGCTGCTGTTTAACGTATGATGAATGTTGTTGTTGCTGCTGTTTAATGTATGATTGATGTTGTTGTTGTTGTTGTTGCTGCTGTTTAACGTATGATGAATGTTGATGTTGTTGTTGCTGCTGTTTAACGTATGATGAATGTTGTTGTTGTTGTTGCTGCTGTTTAACGTATGATGAATGTTGTTGTTGTTGTTGCTGCTGTTTAATGTATGATTGATGTTGTTGTTGTTGTTGATGTTGATGGTGGTTTTCTTGTCAGTGCTGTTTAACGACCGATGTATATTTTTGTTGTTTAACGAATGAAAACGACGACAATGATGGTGATGACGATAAGAATGACAATGACGACAATGATGGTGATGACGATAAGAATGACAATGACGACAATGATGGTGATGACGATAAGAATGACAATGACGACAATGATGGTGATGACGATAAGAATGACAATGACGACCACTTGGCAATGATGCGTTTGTTCAACTTTCCAACTTCGATATTTCTTTTTGCTTTTTTTTTGTTTCGGGGGTGTTGGGGGTGTTGTGTGTTTTGTCTTTTGTTTGACGTATGGTAATAGCGATGATGATGCTGATCACAACGACAATGATAAGAATAACAGGAACGATGACGACTATGATGACATAAGAAGCTTGACTGATGATCATGTCGATGACTGTGACGTGAGCAATAACACAATGACGGGTTTTACAGCGGACAGCGACAATAACAAAGACAACGATGATGATGATGATGATGACGATGATGACAAACCTGTAGATAAGGAGAACGGCCACGATGAGTAACACTCCCAGCAACATCATGACGTCACCACAGCTGATGCCGTCAACAGCACGTGTCTTCTGACAGCCGTTGCCTTGCTGAGGACTGTTAGGAGTTGGCTGGGGACTGGTCAGAAACACAGACAGTGGCTGCCGTGAGGTTGTTGCTGAGAACACTGTCACTCACAACACACCACACACGTCACCTGTTGCCCTTCCGTGTTGTCCTCACCCACCAGACTGGACAACCTTGTTGACAAACTGCACCAACCAGACCGGACAACCTTGTTGACAACCTTGTTGACAAACTGCACCAACCAGACTGGACAACCTTGTTGACAAACTGCACCCACCAGACTGGACAACCTTGTTGACAACCTTGTTGACAAACTGCACCAACCAGACTGGACAACCTTGTTGACAACCTTGTTGACAAACTGCACCAACCAGACCGGACAACCTTGTTGACAACCTGCACCAACCAGACCTGGGAACCTTGTTGACAAACTGCACCCACCAGACTGGACAACCTTGTTGACAAACTGCACCCACCAGACTGGACAACCTTGTTGACAAACTGCACCCACCAGACTGGACAACCTTGTTGACAAACTGCACCAACCAGACTGGACAACCTTGTTGACAAACTGCACCCACCAGACTGGACAACCTTGTTGACAAACTGCACCAACCAGACTGGACAACCCTGTTGACGAACTGCACCAGCTGTGTAGGATTCTCCTCTCAATCCCAGCACGGTGTTTTTCCACACCAACACGGACCACAGTTTTCACAACAAATGTACCACTGTGGTCCCCAGCACTTTCCTCAGTCACTGAACTGCTTTGGGTTCCTTTCCCCTTTTAAGACTATGGTCGTGTGCGTGTTGACGTCAGCTGCCGCGTACAGTCTTTACACCCCACTCGGTCCAAAAGCTGACTCCTGTTCGGTCACCAAAAAGCCGTGAAGGCCGGGAGAGATACGTTGTGTGTGAAGCAGTGGTTTGGGGGGAGAGGTGGGGGAGGGGGCAGTTGACAGGACGGCCAGGCCCACAGGTAGTCCTTTCTTTATCTGCAGGACTGTCCTGGAAATCTGACACGGTCATTCATCTAGGTCACACACCGCTAAAGTACAGGTCAGGGATGGTCACACAGCCCTAAAAGTACAGGTCAGGATGGTCACACAGCCCTAAAAGTACAGGTCAGGGATGGTCACACAGCCCTAAAAGTACAGGTCAGGATGGTCACACAGCCCTAAAAGTACAGGTCAGGATGGTCACACAGCCCTAAAAGTACAGGTCAGGATGGTCACACAGCCCTAAAAGTACAGGTCAGGATGGTCACACAGCCCTAAAAGTACAGGTCAGGATGGTCACACAGCCCTAAAAGTACAGGTCAGGATGGTCACACAGCCCTAAAAGTACAGGTCAGGATGATCACACAGCCCTAAAAGTACAGGTCAGGATGATCACACAGCCCTAAAAGTACAGGTCAGTCACACAGCCCTAAAAGTACAGGTCAGGATGGTCACACAGCCCTAAAAGTACAGGTCAGGGATGGTCACACAGCCCTAAAAGTACAGGTCAGGATGATCACACAGCCCTAAAAGTACAGGTCAGGATGATCACACAGCACTAAAAGTACAGGTCAGGATGGTCACACAGCCCTAAAAGTACAGGTCAGGATGATCACACAGCACTAAAAGTACAGGTCAGGATGATCACACAGCACTAAAAGTACAGGTCAGGATGATCACACAGCCCTAAAAGTACAGGTCAGGGATGGTCACACAGCCCTAAAAGTACAGGTCAGTCACACAGCCCTAAAAGTACAGGTCAGGATGGTCACACAGCCCTAAAAGTACAGGTCAGGATGGTCACACAGCACTAAAAGTACAGGTCAGAGATGGTCACACAGCACTAAAAGTACAGGTCAGGATGGTCACACAGCCCTAAAAGTACAGGTCAGGATGATCACACAGCCCTAAAAGTACAGGTCAGGATGGTCACACAGCACTAAAAGTACAGGTCAGGATGGTCACACAGCCCTAAAAGTACAGGTCAGGATGGTCACACAGCCCTAAAAGTACAGGTCAGAGATGGTCACTCAGTACAGGTCAGGGATAGTCACTCAGTACAGGTCAGAGATGGTCACTCAGTACAGGTCAGGGATAGTCACTCAGTGCAGGTTTCCTCCGCCTTCTCTCCCCTTCATCTCACGCTGCCTCTGTGACTGAGAGTTGAGGGGTGGTGGTGGGGGAGGGGGGTGGGGTGGAGGGGGAACAGGGTTGGGCGGATTGGTGTGGTGGTGGGTGGAGGTGGAGGTTCAGCCAGAGGACGTAAGTAATCTCCCCTGACCAGCCCGTCTTTGTTCCTGTCATTTTTCTTTGTCTGTGTGTCTTTCTGTGTATCCCTCCCCCCCTCCCCCCTCCTTCCCCCTCACCGCGCGGTGACAGACATCCGGGCTTTGCTGATGTCACTTCTTGTTGTGCTGTCACGTCACGTAAAGGCCGACAACTGGTTAAAAAAAAATTTTTTTTAATAAAAAAAAGAGGGAAAACTCTAGTCGTTCGTCATTCGGTTTACAATTTACTGCGCGACCAGTGGAATAAAAACAACAACAACAACAAAAAAACAAACAATCTGAAGGTGTTGATATTCTTTATTTCTGTTTTGTACTGGATCGTCTACATTAATTTTTTTTGTTTTTTGTTTTTAGCTTTTGGCAGAATAAGTTACAACTGCCTCATCTGTTTCCAAAGAGTTAAAGGACAATGTTTGGACTGATTTTTAGCAATATAATGATGATGATTATTGATTTTTAGCAACATGATGATGATGATTATTGTTATGATTAATACTAGCATTATTATTACTGTTGTCATATCATTATTATTAGTAGTAGCAGTATTAGTATCAGCATTAGTATTAGTATTATCATTATCATCATCATTGTTATTATCAGTATTGTTATCATAATTATCATTTTATTTAACTTATATGTGTATAATCATCATCATTATCATCATCATCATTATTATCATCAAATTTGATATTTATACAATCAGCAGCAACGCGGGGGGAGAAATTCAGAGCACTCTCTGTCAGCCTTGGAATTTTTCTTTGACTCAGTCGCATTATCAGTTCTTCGAAAATCAAAGAATTAAGTACTACATTTCCCAGCCATATTTTGTTTCCTTTTTTAAAAACTGGGAAAAAAAAGTTTCCTTTTATATAAACTCTCAAGGCCTGACTAAGTGCGTTGGGTTACGCTGCTGGTCAGGCATCTGCTTGGCAGATGTGGTGTAGCGTATATGGATTTGTCCGAACGCAATGACGCCTCCTTGAGCTACTGAAACTGAAACTTTTAAAAACTTATTTTATCATTATCATTTTCTGAATTAAATTCAATCACATATTTTAGTCTTTATCAATCGCGCACAAAATCGTTGAAACTCAGATGGACGAATTCGATACTGCGTTTTCTGTGCAAACTGTTTATTTATTTCTTCCGTTTTTGTTTTTTTTAAACACTCGTGTAATTTTTTTTATATCACTCGAAAACTAAATAATTCACAACTGGACGTTCAGCACCAGAGAGTTCTTGATGTCACTGGCACTGCAAAGCGTTCTCAAGCGAGCTAATTCAAGGCAGATATTTCTTGGCAAATCGTTCTCCCTTTTTAACCAAACGTCGAATTTCTTTCCATCAATGACGCTTTGAAAATTTTCGATTTCTCCTTGTAATCAAGGATAGAATTTTCTTTTTTCATTGACCATGACCGGTTTTCTCATTTTCATGGAGTGCACATTTTCCTTTTAACGAATGGCACATTGATATCTTCGAAAATCAGGACGATGTTTTGTGGTCGGACTGAAAAAAAGAACGATTTTTTTTCAAAAATGGAACACAGACCCCCCAAAACTCCAATGTCAGGTCACAAGACAAAAGGTCACAAGACAAAATGGCTGACCTCAATCTGACTTCCTTAGAAACACTCCTTGAATGACAACTCTTGTTTGCTTTTCAAACGTTTGCATTTCCTTTCCATGTTCCATGCACATTTATAGCACACACACAGACACACACACACACAGACACAGACACACACACACACAGATGACAGTGGATTCACACGTGTCACGTGATGCCATGTCAGGGTCCTGTCCATTGCAGCAAGAGGCTGATTGATTGACAAGTGACACAGGAGTCACGTGGCTGATTGATTGACAGGTGACACAGGAGTCACGTGCCGTGTGGGCGGGGCCTGTGGGTGACAGACAGCTGATCAGTGTCATGGGGTCACTCCGTGCAGCGTGGATTGGGCCTCGTCTGCTTCCTGGGTACTGGTCCGTCACACAGGCACACAGACACACAGCATACACACACACACATTCAAACACAGAACACACACACACACACACACACACACACACACACACACACACACACACACCATCACTGACACACACACATGACATGATATGATATGGATACTTATATAGCTCCTATCCTCGGTCGGAGACCAAGGTCTAAGCGCTTTACAAACACGGGGTCATTTGCACAACAGGCTGCCTGCATGGGTAGAGCCGACTGACGGCTGCCATTGAGCGCTCATCATTCGTTTCCTGTATATTACTGTTTATTTACCCCGCCACGTAGGCAGCCATACTCCGTTTTCGGGGATGTGCATGCTGGGAATGGTCTTGTTTCCATATCCCGCCGAACGTCCACATGGATTACAGGATCTTTAACGTGTGTATTTGATCTTCTGAGTGCATATACACAGGAAGGGGTTTGAGGCACTAACTGGTATGCACATACGAGTATGTTGACCTGGGCGATCGGAAAAATCTCCACCCTTTGCCCACCAGGCGCCGTTACCGAGATTCGAACCTAGAACCCTCAGATTGAAAGCCCAACGCATTAACCACTCGGCTATTGAACCCGTCATATCTCTCTCTCTCTCTCTCTCTCACACACACACACAGAAAAAAAAGAGAGAGGGTGCATGTGCACTCGTGTGCGTTGGAATGGCAGGGAACTGGCCTGTGCTGGTGTTGTTTTGACCCATGAGCTGAGCGCCACCCCGGGTGAAACACGTCCACAGATAAAACACGCTGTGCCCACCCCCTGGTGTCCCGGATGAAAGTAGTCCTATCAAACCCTCACACACACTCCAGATAATGCACGCTCTGTTCGGCGCGAGGAAGCTATTTATAGCCACACTGCACTATAAATAGACGACTGGAGGAGGACAGTAGACCATGAGTGGACTTATCGGGAGATAAAGGAAGCCGTTGGAGTCAGAGTTGAGGGGGTGACTGCTGTAGATAATCGACATTCATGGCTGTGCTGCATGCAGAGACACGTGGCGGCGCGCTGTGTTGTCTCCAAAGAACGACAACCTGACAGGCACACACCTGGTACACAGCAGCGCCCCCTACATGTCTACATGTCTGTACACGTTGGACGGGAATGAGAGAGGGGAGGGAAGGGGGGGGGGGGGGTTGCTGGGGAAGGGGGGGGGATGATTCATTGCACACTCCGGAATTGTTACACCTTTGTCAGCAAATTCAACGTTCACTCAAGTGCACATAAGTGCTCTCTCTCTATCAACACCTCCTTGGTTTACTGTCATCATATCAATAGCGATCAAAATTAGAGATAAACTTAAGAAAGAAAAAAACGTGAAGCTCTTAGTCCGTCAGGCCAAAAGACATATTCTAACAGGATAGCGACGTCAGAATCAGACAATACTTCATCCATATGGAAAGCTCTCAATGCACTGACCAATAAGTCCTTTCCTGGAAAATCATTGAAATATGATTGTTTCACAGTAACAGACTTTAACAACCACTTCCTATCCATCGCGGAAAGTTTGACAAATCGTCTGAAACAAAACTCAGATCAGTATAAATGTCCAGTCAGTCTAAAATCATTTTGTTCAGACAGGCTCAGCCATCAAGATACAGTTCACATTCCACAACTAACCGTTTATGAGGGCGGTAAATACATATCCAACCTTGGACAAAAAAAAAATACACATGGCTGTGACGGACTCAGCAATAAAATTCTGCTTCTATCACTGCCATATACAGTGCATCATCTGACATATATTTATAACCTCAGTATTTCAAAAAGTGTTTTTCCAACTATGTTCAAAACTGCCAAAATTATACCACTACCTAAAGTAAAAAAATCCCTCTGACCTGAACGATTACCGACCAATATCAATACTATCATCGCTTTCTAAACCACTTGAAAAACACGTACACAAGCACCCTTTGCAATATCTTGACCGGCACAACTTGCTTCATCAAAATCAGTCAGGGTTTCGCCCAAAACACTCCTGTCAGACAGCCTCACAAGTCTCTTAGATTAGTGAGGAAGGTGGCAGAATGGTTAAGACGCTCAGCTGCCAATACAGAGAGTCCGTGAGGGTGTGGGTTCGAATCCCGCTCTCACCCTTTCTCCTAAGTTTGACTGGAAAATCAAACTGAGCGTCTAGTCTTTCGGATGAGACGATAAACCGAGGTCTCGTGTGCAGCACGCACTTGGCGCACTGAAAAAGAACCCATGGCAACGAGAGTGTTGTCCTCTGGCGAAATTACGTAAAATGAAATCCCCTTTCATAGGTACACAAATATGTAAGCATGCACTCAAGGCCTGACTAAGCGCGTTGGGTTATGCTGCTGGTCAGGCATCTGCTCAACAGATGTGGTGTAGCGTGTATGGATTTGTCCGAACGCAGTGACGCCTCCTTGAGAAAGTGAAAGTGAAAGTGAAAGTCTTAGATAAACTGCTCACAGCTATAAATGACAAAAAAATCAATGGAACTGTATTTCTAGATTTGAAGAAAGCATTTGATCTCGTTAACCATCGAATACTTCTTGAAAAGCTACGGGTTTTCCAGCTTGATACAAATTCTGTTAATCTTTTTTAGTCATACTTAAAAGAAAGAAAACAGAGTGTATTAGTAAACGGGACTTTTTCGAATGTGGGAATAACTAAAATGGGCATTCCCCAAGGCTCTGTGCTTGGCCCCTTATTGTTCAACCTTTATATCAATGATCTTCCATTATGTATCTCCTCATCTGCAATATCATGCGACATGTTTGCAGATGACTCTTCTCTTCATACAAATGGAGTAAATTTAGAGCACATTAATGATAGATTACAAACCAGCCTAACCGAAGTATCCAACTGGTGTACAGAAAATAATATGCTCCTTAACCCAGAAAAAACAAAGAGTATGATTGTAGCCACTCGCCAAAAGCACCAGCGTGGCTTAAATCCGCTCACTTTGTCAATCGATGGCCAAGCTATTGAACAAGTTACAGAACATCGACACCTTGGTGTCGTTATTGACAACCAGCTAAAATGGGAGGCACATATCAGTTCTTTATCAAGGTCAGTTGCAAAAAATGTTTACCTATTATCCCGTTTAAAACATGTCGTCAGTCCAGAGGCTTCCTATTTCTTTTTCCATTCTCACATCATGTCTAGAATTAATTGCGTTTCAAACGTTTGGGACAACTGCAGCGAAGTGCACATGAAAAAACTAGTTTCTGTACACAGACGTGCTGTAAAACACCTCAATGGTGTTTTACGAAACACACGCAGTCATCAATATCAACTGCCAGCACCTCTTTCCTTGACAAAGCACCTAATATTGAATAAGTGCGTACTTATGCATAAAATTATATTTGGTAAATGCCCTACTTATCTACACCAAACCATTGTCTGCTATGAAACTCGCAACCCTAACTCCCGAAATGCGACTCTTACTCTATCCAAGCCAAGAATAGACCTTTATAAATCGAGTTTGGCATATTCCGGCACGCACTGCTGGAACAATCTCCCCAAACACCTCAAAGAACCCTTTTCCACCACAACATTCAAAGAGAAACTTGGACAGTACATGCGTGCCGAAAGCCAGACCGAAAATCTGGTATAATATTGTCACTGACAATCCTTACAAACTATGTCGAAATGCGTCAATCAGTTGAAAACGTATCACGCCATAGAATATTGTTTTCAGAGATTTTCTCTTTACAGTGGACACAAACAAACGAAATCAAACTCTAGTCTGGTCACGTCTACGATTCTGTATACTTACATGTATTACAAATTGTGAACCACCCTCACCCAACTCTTTTTTTTTTCTCCCACACTGACATATCTTTACATCTCTGTCTGTCTGTCTCTCTCTCCCCTCTGTCTCTCCCTCTCTCTGTCTTTCACATAATGTGTCTATCTGTCCATATCCCTATTACCCGTCGCCTTATTTGCTGTCTTTTATGTCTCTTACATCTGTGTTTAAAATTTTATCGTTACTCTTCTGTGTTAATTTCACTTGAACCATTCATGTGTAGCATTCATGCTAGGGTTTTGTTGTTGTTTTTCCCTTGGTGTGTGTGTGTGTGTTAGTGTGTGTGTGTGTGCGTGTGTGTGTGTTACTCGCTTCCGTTCCGTACAGATGTGAGCGATGTTGTGTCTCTCAGTTTGACGCTGTGTTATACTCGTACATTATACATGTATTAAGTATTCAGAAAACTACATTTATATGCGTACATGTTTGTGTGTCTCTTAGAACAACGGCAGATGTGTAAGTCGGCCAAAGTGCTAATATCTTCACCGTTGGAAAATAAATATTCATTCATTCATTCGCGCGCGCACACACACACACCCACACCCACAACATTAAAGCACGCACACAAGCAAACAAACACGCATACACACAGACACAGACACACTCACACACACACACACTCACAGACCCCCCCCCCCCCCCACACACACACACACCTCACCTCTTTCTCTTCGGGACACGCTTTGTTGTCTCCAAAGAACGACAACCTGACAGGCACACACCTTGTACACAGCAGCGCCCCCTACATGTGTGTGCATGTTGGACGGGGATGAAGGAGGGGGGGGGGGGGGGGGGGGGGGGGGGCGGAGGGGGGGGTTGCGGGGGAAGGGGGGGGAATGATTCATTGCACACTCCGGACACCTTTGTCAAATTCAACGTTCATTAAAGTGTACATAAGTGCTCTCTCCCTCTCTCTTGCGCACACACACACACACCCACACCATTAAAGCACGCACACAAGCAAACAAACACGCATACACACAGACACACACACACACACTCACAGACCCCCCCCCACACACACACACTCACAGACCCACACACACACACACTCACAGACTCCCCCCCGCACCCCCCCCCCCCACACACTCACAGACTCCCCCCCCCACACACACACACTCACAGACCCCCCCCCCCCCCCACACACACTCACAGACTCCCCCCCCGCACCCCCCCCCCCCCCACACACACACACTCACAGACCCCCGCACACACACACACACACCTCACCTCTCTTTCTCTTCGGGACGTGTAAATACGTATGCACACGTCCGTCTCTCTCTCTCTCTCTCTCTCTCTCTCTCTCTCTCTCTCTCTCTCTCTCAAATGCAATTCAGATTACGCACGTAAACGTTGTAACGTGGTCGAAGATGAAAACCATATTATAAACAACTGTGTCATTTACAATAACCTGCGGCAAAAACATCTGAACGACAAGAATTTTGTGACAACAATGGAGAAAGTTAGAATTAATTTACTATGCCCAAGAAGTACTTTTGTTTTACAGGTTTAAGTTAGTCTGTATTTTACATTTTGTTGTCGCTGCGTGATCACCATACTGTGTACTTTTGACCTCTTTCTAGGGGCCGGAGGCCTGGAGATTAAAATTTTTGTTCTTGTTCTTGTTCTCTCTCTCTAAGTATACATATTATTGTGTATATATAGAGAGAGAGAGAGAGAGAGAGAGAGAGAGAGAGAGAGGACAGAGACAGACACAGGAGAGGTTTCCTGAAGCTCATCATCCAACGTGTAGCTGTCGTTGTGAAGGGACATAAGTCAGTTGTGCATCGGCTAACCCCCCCCCCCCAAAAAAAAACAACAAAAAAAACCCCACCAAAAAACAACCCCCCCAGTCCATCACTGGTTGCAAGTTATTCCCCCCACCCCCACCCCCCCGTCTTCGGCATTCTCTTCTGTCAGCACTCGGACGGAATGGCGACACACAGTGATAGCACACGTCGCTGTCACACACAGAGATATATCACAACACTGTCACACACAGAGATATATCACAACACTGTCACACACAGATACATCAAGACATTGTCACACACACACACACACACACACACACACACACACACACACACACAGAGATATATCACAACACTGTCACACAGATATATATATATATATATATATATATATATATATATATATATATATATATATATATATATCACAACACTGTCACACACAGATATATCACGACATTGTCACACACAGAGATATATCATAAAACTGTCACACACATGGATATATCACAACACTGTCACACACAGAGATATATCACAGCACTGTCATACACAGAGATATATCACAACACTGTCTCACACTTAGATATATCACAACACTGACACACAGAGATATATCACAATACTCTCACACACATAGATATATCACATTATTGTCTCACACATAGATATGTCACAATACTCTGACACACAGAGATATATCACAATGCTCTCACACACGTACAGATATATCACAATACTATCACAGACATAGATATATCACAACACTGTCAAACACACACACACACACACACACACACACACACACACACACACACACACATATCTATCTATCTATATCTATATGTATCGTTCGCTCTCTCTCTCTCTCTCTCTCTCTCTCTCTCTCTCTATATATATATATATATGACTGACAACCGACAGACACAACAGAGAGAGAGAGAGAGAGAGAGGACTGACAACAGACACAACAGAGAGAGAGAGAGAGAGAGAGAGAGAGAGAGAGAGAGAGAGAGAGAGAGGACTGACAACAGACACAAGAGAGAGAGAGAGAGAGAGAGAGAGAGAGAGAGAGAGAGAGAGAGAGGACAGTCAACAGACACAACACAGAGAGAGAGAGAGAGAGAGGACAGTCAACAGACACAACACAGAGAGAGAGAGAGAGAGAGAGAGAGAGAGGACAGTCAACAGACACAACACAGAGAGAGAGAGAGAGAGAGAGAGAGAGAGAGGACAGTCAACAGACACAACACAGAGAGAGAGAGAGAGAGAGAGAGAGAGAGAGAGGACAGACAACAGACACAACACAGAGAGAGAGAGAGAGAGAGAGAGAGAGGACTGACAACAGACACAACAGAGAGAGAGAGAGAGAGAGAGAGAGAGAGAGAGGACAGACAACAGACACAACAGAGAGAGAGAGAGAGAGAGAGAGAGAGAGAGAGAGGACAGACAACAGACACAACACAGAGAGAGAGAGAGAGAGAGAGAGAGAGAGAGAGAGAGAGAGAGGACTGACAACAGACACAACAGAGAGAGAGAGAGAGAGAGAGAGAGAGAGGACTGACAACAGACACAACAGAGAGAGAGAGAGAGAGAGAGAGAGAGGACTGACAACAGACAGACACAACAGAGAGAGAGAGAGAGAGAGAGAGAGAGAGGACAGACAACAGACACAACAGAGAGAGAGAGAGAGAGAGAGAGAGAGGACAGTCAACAGACACAACACACACACACACAGAGAGAGAGAGAGAGAGAGAGAGAGAGAGAGAGAGAGAGAGGACAGACAACAGACACAACAGAGAGAGAGAGAGAGAGAGAGAGAGAGAGAGAGGACTGACAACAGACACAACAGAGAGAGAGAGAGAGGACTGACAACAGACAAAACAGAGAGAGAGAGAGGGGGAGGGGGGGGAACAATAGCAGGAACAAGGGGACAAAACCCACCACCTTATTTACACGCCCTAACGACCACGCAGGTCGCGTCACACCCCCCTTCCCCTCCCACTGTGTCAATGCGCGCCACAAATGAGTCCGCGGCGGTTCCCCGTCTGACCTTTAGTCGGTCATTCCGCCGCCACAAAATAGCGCCTCCGCCGCGTCGGCTCCGGTGAAAGGAAGGACCACTCTTGGAGACGGGACATGCAAACCTCATTACCTCCCTTCGCCCTCCCTGTGACGGCGGCCATCTTGACGCTGATGGTTTACTGCGCGAGGTCTGGTTAGAGGGTGAGGGTGAGGGTGTGTGTGAGGGTGAGGATGTGGGTGAGGGTGTGGGAGGGTGAGGGTGTGGGTGTGGGTGAGGGTGAGGATGAGGGTGTGTGTGAGGGTGAGGATGTGGGTGAGGGTGTGGGAGGGCGTGAGTGGGGGTGGGGTGGAGGTCTGAGGGGCTGGCAGAGGGCGGGGGGGCGTGGGGAGAGAAGGAGAAGGGGCAGTGGTTATTGTAGGCCGCTTTGTAAGAACGTCACAGAGAGGGAGTAAACTGCGAGAGGAGGAGGAGGAGAAAGAAGATTCAGACACTGTTTCTTGTAGACAAGGAGGAGGAGGAGGAGGATGAGAAGAAGAAGATTCAGACACTGTTTCTCATAGACAAGAAGAAGGAGGAGGAGGGGGAGGAGGATGAGAAGAAGAAGATTCAGACACTGTTTCTTATAGACAAGAAGAAGAAGGAGAAGAAGATTCAGACATTGTTTCTTATAGACAAGAAGAAGGAGAAGAAGAAGATTCAGACACTGTTTCTCATAGACAAGAAGAAGAAGGAGAAGAAGAAGATTCAGACATTGTTTCTCATAGACAAGAAGAAGAAGAAGGAGGAGGAGGAGGAGGAGAAGAAGAAGAAGAAGATTCAGACACTGTTTCTCATAGACAAGAAGAAGAAGGAGGAGAAGAAGAAGATTCAGACACTGTTTCTCATAGACAAGAAGAAGAAGGAGGAGGAGGAGGAGGAGGAGGAGGAGGAGCAGAAGAAGAAGAAGAAGAAGAAGAAGAAGAAGAAGATTCAGACATTGTTTCTCATAGACAAGAAGAAAAAGAAGATTTGAACACTGTTTCACGTAGACAAGAAGAAGAAGAAGAAGATTCTGACGTTGTTTTTTTTTTTTTTTTACAAGAAGACAACAAAAAAAACAACCAACCAACAAACAAACAAAAAAAACAAAAAGCAGCAGCAACAACAATAACTACAACAACAGCAACAACTGCAACAACAGCAAGAAGAAGACGAAGAAGAAGAAAAAGAAGTTGAAGAAGAAGATTATGATATTGTTGCTTTTAAACAACAACAACAACAAGGACATTGTTGTTTTTTTGGCAAGAAGACAATTACACCAACAACAGTAACGACAACAACAACAAGTGCAAGAAGAAGAAGAGGAGGGAGGAGGAGGAGGAGAGGAGAAGGATGTTTGTTTATCAGAAAGTCATGGTTCAATCTTTTGAAATCTGCTTTGAATAGTGAGAGACGTGGGGAGAATGTATAACTTTATTTATACGCACACAGATACACGCAAGCACGCACGCACACACAGGTGACGTCACAGCACTGCATTCTCAAGGTTTCAAACCTGTCACCATGGAAACTAGTGACGTGTGGAGTGATGGCCTAGAGGTAACGTGTCCGCCTAGGAAGCGAGAGAATCTGAGCGCGCTGGTTCGGATCACGGCTCAGCCGTCGATATTTTCTCCCCCTCCACTAGACCTTGAGTGGTGGTCTGGACGCTAGTCATTCGGATGAGACGATAAACCGATGTCCCGTGTGCAGCATGCACTTAGCGCAAGTAAAAGAACCCACGGCAACAAAAGGGTTGTTCCTGGCAAAATTATGTAGAAAAATGCACTTTGATAGGAAAAACAAATAACACTGTACGCAGGAAAAAAATACAAAAAAAAGGGTGGCGGTGTAGTGAGCGACGCGCTCTCCGTGGGGAGAGCAGCCCGAATTTCACACAAAGAAATCTGTGATAAAAAGAAATACAATTACAAATACGTCACCACTCTATATCCGACCTTCTGTAAACAATGTGGTCCAATTCCGTACATCACGGAACACACTGAGTACCTGTCTGTCTGAACTGTGTACCTGTCTGAACTGTGTGCCTGTACCTGTCTGAACTGCGTACCTGTTTGAACTGTGTACCTGTCTGATCTGTGTACATGTACCTGTCTGACGTGAGTACCTGTCTGATCTGTGTACCTGTTTGAACTGTGTACCTGTCTGAACTGTATACCTGTTTGAACTGTGTACCTGTACCTGTCTGACGTGAGTACCTGTCTGAACTGTGTACCTGTCTGATCTGTGTACCTGTCTGAACTGTGTACCTGTCTGAACTGTGTACCTGTTTGAACTGTGTGCCTGTACCTGTCTGACCTGAGTACCTGTCTGAACTGTATACCTGTCTGAACTGTGTACCTGTCTGAACTATGTACCTGTACCTGTCTGAACTGTGTACCTGTCTGAACTGTGTACCTGTACCTGTCTGACCTGAGTACCTGTCTGAACTATGTACCTGTCTGATCTGTGTTCCTGTCTGAACTGTGTACCTGTTTGAACTGTATACCTGTCTGAACTGTGTACCTGTTTGAACTGTATACCTGTACCTGTCTGAACTGTGTACCTGCCTGAACTGTGTACCTGTACGTGTCTGACCTGAGTACCTGTCTGAACTATGTACCTGTCTGATCTGTGTTCCTGTCTGAACTGTGTACCTGTCTGAACTTGTACCTGTACCTGTCTGACCTGAGTACCTGTCTGAACTGTGTACCTGTTTGAACTATGTTCCTGTCTGAACTGTGTACCTGTTTGAACTGTATACCTGTCTGAACTGTGTACCTGTACCTGTCTGAAATGTGTACCTGTCTTAACTGTGTACCTGTACCTGTCTGACCTGAGTAACTGTCTGAACTATGTACCTGTCTGATCTGTGTTCCTGTCTGAACTGTGTACCTGTACCTGTATGAACTGCCTGAAACATGTACTCGTTTTAACTGTGCACCTGTACCTGTCTGAACTATGTACCTGTCTGAAATACGTACCTGTACCTGCGTACATGTTATAAATCTGTACCTGTACCCGTCTGAACTGTGTACCTGTTATAAATATGTCTGTACCTGTCTGAACTGTGCACCTGTTATAAATGTGTACATGTACCTGTCTGAACTGTGTTGTACCTGGTGTACCTGCACCTGTCTGAACTGTGTACCTTTTATAAGTGTGTGCTTGTACCTGTCTGAACTGTGTACCTGTTATAAATGTGTGCTTGTACCTGTCTGAACTGCGTACCTGTTATAAATGTGAACATGTACCTGTCTGAACTGCGTACCTGTTATAAATGTGTGCTTGTACCTGTCTGAACTGTGTACCTGTTATAAATGTGTACATGTACCTGTCTGAACTGTGTACCTGTTATAAATGTGCACATGTACCTGTCTGAACTGTGCACCTGTTATAAATGTGTGGCTGTTATAAATGTGTGCCTGTACCTGTCTGAACTGTGTACCTGTCTTAATTGTATGAACTGTGTACCTGTCTTAATTGTATGAACTGTGCACCTCTCTGAACTGTGTACCTGTCTGAATTGTCTGAACTGTGTACCTGTCTGAATTGTCTGAACTGTGTACCTCTCTGAATTGTCTGAACTGCGTACCTGTCTGAATTGTCTGAACTGGATACCTGTCTGAATTGTCTGAACTGTGTACCTGTCTGAATTGTCTGAACTGTGTACCTGTCTGAATTGTCTGAACTGCGTACCTGTCTGAACTGTGTACCTGTCTGAATTGTCTGAACTGTGTATCTGTCTGAACAATACCACTTAACATCTTTCTTAATTATCTGTCTGAACTATACCGCTTAGCACCTCCGGTGATTATCTATCTGAACAATACCGCTTAGCACCTACGGTGATTATCTGTCTGAACTATGCCACTTAGCACCTACGGTGATTATCTGTCTGAACTATACCACTTAGCACCTACGGTGATTATCTGTCTGAACTATGCCACTTAGCACCTACGGTGATTATCTGTCTGAACTATACCACTTAGCACCTTCCCAGAGTATCTGTCTGAACAATACCATTTATTGATATTTGAAGAAAAGAAAAAAAACAACAAAAAACAAACAAACAAAACAAAAACAACAACAAACAAAACAAAAACCAAAAAAATCCAGGTTTAACTGATACTATCATCTATCTTCATCTTGACTGATATCTTGTGGAGAAAAAAACAGGTTTGACTGATACGATAATGTGTCTTCATTTAGACTGATATCTTTTGAAGAAATAAACAGGTTTGACTGATACGATAATGTGTCTTCATTTAGACTGATATCTTGTGAAGAAAAAAACAGGTTTGACTGATACGATAATGTGTCTTCATTTAGACTGATATCTTTTGAAGAAATAAACAGGTTTGACTGATACGATAATGTGTCTTCATTTAGACTGATATCTTTTGAAGAAATAAACAGGTTTGACTGATACGATAATGTGTCTTCATTTAGACTGATATCTTGTGAAGAAAAAACAGCTTTAATGGCTACGATCACCTATCTTCATCTTGACTGATATCTTGTGAAGAAAAAACGAGTTTAACTGATAAAATAATCTGTCTTCATTTTGACTCATATCTTGTGAAGAAAAAAACCCCGGTTTAACTGATAAAATAATCTGTCAACATCTTGACTGATATCTTGTGAAGAAAAAACCGGTTTAACTGATAGGATCACCTGTATTATTAATGTCGGCAGAATCCGGCAAGCAACAAGAGATTAATGAAAGAGAGATGTTGGAAGATTTGTCACACTGCCAAGGGAGGTCACCCGTGATTCCCAGACCGGGAACCAACTGTCCGTTAATGCACTGGCAGATTTCTGATAAGGACGGCAACTTTTGTTGATGCATTAAACTGCGGTGGTCAAGCCAGAATATTTTTACGACCATTTGTGTAAATGGGGAAGTGTCAAATTCTCTCTCTCTCTCTCTCTCTCTCTCCCAATCTGTCTGTCTGTCTCTCTCCTTCTCTCCCAGTCTGTCTCTCCCTCTGTGTGTGTGTGTGTGTGTGTGTGTGTGTGTGTGTGTGTGTGTGTGTGTGTGTGAAGAATGCAGGAAATCAAGAGACAATGTATTGTCTTGGTGATATAATTTAAATACAAATTTGGTTTGAGGTGGCCATCGTTGTTTGTATATCGTGTTGTTGATGCTGTTTTGTTCCAGTATGTCTACGTACTGCCGTTCACTTGGCGCATGTCTTCATCACCATCCAGTCATACGAGGATTACATTATTCACTTTCTCTGTTTCTGCCGCTCTGTCTGTCTCTGTCTGTGTCACTGTAGCTCTCTGTCTGTTGTCTTCAGTTTAACGTCTTTCCACTTGAAGTGATATTAGTTCTCTCTGTCTGTCTTTGTTTATCTCTGTCACGTGACCGGTAAAGGCTAAGGACCCACCTACGACCCGACAGGCCCCGCGCAATCTAATAAAAGAAAAATAAAAAAAGGGTCTCCGGATCCTCGCACGCTCAATTAGTGCAGCCAACGCCAAGAATTTATACACAATACCACACTTTATTCACTCACTCACACCCCCCCCCCCATCCCCAAACTTACTAACTCGCTAATACAAATCGCCACATCATTTCATGCTTTCTTTGTTGTTGTTTTTTTAAAGTGGGAATGAGAGAAAAATAAATAAATAAATCACATTCGCTCGAACACACACACTCACCCCTCTTGTGCACTGCTCACACATGCACGCGCATCCTCTACCGTCCATGTACGGCTCGCATTGGTTCTGAACACGAGGGTCCATGCCACAGACAACCCAAGATGCCGGCGACCACGGAGAGTCCTAGTCCTTCTGCAGACAGGGCATGCAAAGCGGCAGTCTTCATATGCGTCGGGGACACCCCTGTGACAGAGTCAGGGAATTCACAGGCTGCGGGTGCCCAGGACAACGGCGGAGGCTGGGGAAGGTGGATTGCGTGAGTCCAAGACGACCTTAACACCCGGGGAACGTGCGGGACTCGTCGGAACACTCTTCGGAGCTCAAGAGCTCGTGAGGGAAAAAAAACAACATAAGGGAGATTAAATCCCTGGAACTAGAATGTAGTTCCAGACCTCCTGGTCGGACACGGACCCAGGAAACGCAGTGGCACTGGAGGCCCCAAACCCGAACCGAATCGGCAAAAAACTCCTCACTCCAAAATGAATGGAGCAGGAACTGGAAAAGAAACCACCTCTCCCTGACTGGGTGCAACTGCCAGTGGTTAAAGCATCTTACGATGCCCACGACATCGACAGGTGAGTTCTTATCAAACCTGTAGCTCAGCTTAATAACGTGCAGATATACATGCACGAGAAAAAGAAAACAACAACCTGAGCTGACCACGAGGGAGGGAAGGAACACACTCACGCGCGCGTACACACGCACACATGCACGCACGCACAGAAAGAAAGAAAGAAAGAAAGGGAAAACGAAAAAACCAAAACAAAACAAAACAAAAAACCCAGCGAAAATCATGACGCACCCGAGGGGTCAGGCAGACCGAAATTTCCCTTCCTTCCAACACCACACTGTCGCACGGGACAATCTCACTGTGTCTCTGTCTGTGTCACTGTACTCTGTCTCTATCTGTCTTTGTTTATCTCACTGTGTCTGTCTGTGTCACTGTACTCTCTCTCTGTCTCTATCTGTCTTTGTTTATCTCACTGTGTCTCTGTCTGTGTCACTGTACTCTCTCTCTGTCTCTATCTGTCTTTGTTTATCTCACTGTGTCTGTCTCTGTCTGTGTCACTGTAGCTCTCTCTCTGTCTCTATCTGTCTTTGTTTATCTCACTGTGTCTGTCTCTGTCTGTGTCACTGTACTCTCTCTCTGTCTCTCTCTGTCTTTGTTTATCTCACTGTGTCTGTCTCTTTCTGTCACTGTTTCTGTGAGTATATGAAAGAGACGCAGAGAGAGAGAGAGAGAGACAGAGAGAGACAGACAGAAAGAGACAGAGAGAGAGAGAGACAGAGAGAGAGAGACAGAGAGAGACACGGAGTCAGAGGGAGAGAGAGAGAGAGGGGGGGGGGGACTCTGAACTCAGAACTCAGAAACATTTTACTGCAAGGCCACCGGCCTGTTTGCAAAGGAGGTAGATATATACATTAGAGACACACAGCATTCCGAAAATAGACATACATTAGAGACACACAGCATTCCGAAAATAAACATACATTAGAGACGCACAGCATTCCGAAAATAAACATACATTAGAGACACACAGCATTCCGAAAATAGACATACATTAGAGACACACAGCATTCCGAAAATAGACATACATTAGAGACACACAGCATTCCGAAAATAAACATACATTAGAGACACACAGCATTCCGAAAATAGACATACATTAGAGACACACAGCATTCCGAAAATAGACATACATTAGAGACACACAGCATTCCGAAAATAGACATACATTAGAGACACACAGCATTCCGAAAATAAAGGGCGAAGGGACCAACATCATGGACACAACATTTATTCACTGAAAAAGTTGACAAAATAATAAAGATTTTAGTTCGTAACGGTTCCTGAAATACGTTTTTGTTTTGAAAACAGTCGTGTTACCATGTCCTTTCTTCTTCCCTCTTCGTTAATGTGTAGTAATAAACATTGCACACAGCGAGTACTGACCCTGTTTACATTGTGTAAAAGCAACGCTAAGTCTGTGTATTCATTTTTGTTTCTATAATAATAATAATAATGATAATAATAATAATACTGTACATTTATATAGCGCACTTTCTCACCAAGAGCTCAGGGCGCTTTACATGAAAGCAAAATATTACCAGTAACATAAAAAATTCATGACCACTCTTTCTCAAACCCCCTCTCCCCACTCACACTCTCCCTTTCCATTTCTACATGCATCCAAAGTGAGCTGACATGGGTGGTGTTGGAGAAAAGGAAGCTGAGAGTACTTATAGACAGGTTTTAAAAAGATGAGTCTTTGGTGATGAGCGAAAAGCAGAATAGAATCAGATGCACGTAATGATAAGGAAGGTTGTTCCAGATTGTTCCTTGTTTCTGAAAGTTTTCACTAGGTATTTTCCTCTGATTAACTGATACATTGAGCACACTAACAAAAATGGCGTTCGTCTTCCATACCATTACAGAAGAAAGGGCAGGAATTTGATATATCTGTGTATCTTTTGTGCACGTTTATATCGCTTATACTTACTTACTTACTTTACTTTTTCCTTCCGCTTGTACCGGTGGGCGTCGCGGGGAGATACAGTTGTCTGTCTGCAGCAAGGCGAGTGGCCTGGAGGAGGGACATCTCGTGGGCTCTGAGGGTGTCTGCCACTGAGTCGCTCCAGCGCCGTCTTGGTCTTCCTCTGGCTCTCCAGCCAGAGTATTTGGTGTTGTATGCCCGAAGAGCTGGTTGGTTCAGAGGCATACGTGTGAGGTGTCCAAACCACTTGATCCTCTGTTGTTCTATGTGTTGTAGTACTGGTTTTGTTCCTACCATGTCTCGTATCACCTCATTCCTGATCTTGTCTCTCCTGGTCTTGTTCACTGCTTTTCTCAAGCCTTTCATTTCACAGGTGACCAGTTTTCTCTCGAGGGCTTTTGCTAAGGACCATGTCTGGCACTGGTATGTGAGCGTTGGTAGGTAAATGGCGTTGATGAGTTTCGCCTTGGTGCTCATGGGGATGCTGTGATGTTTCAAGAGAGGGGCGAGTTGGTAGCTGACTGCGTTGGTTTTCTGGCATCTGGTCTCTGTTCCTCTGTCTAATTCGCCGCTTTCAGTGAAGATGCTGCCCAGGTACTTGAATTCGCTTGCTTGCTTCAGCTGGGTTCCATTGATGCTGATGTCCAGTTTTTCTGGTCTCCTACTGACGGTCATGACCTCGGTCTTACTGACGCTGATCTTCATGTTGTAGTTCTCGCAGCTTGTGTTGAGCTGGTCTGTGTGCTCTTGTAGCTGTGTCTTGTCGTTGTTCATCATTGCCTGGTCGTCGGCAAACATGAGTTCATTGAGTGCCTCAGGGTCTGGGCTGGCCTCCTTTGTAATCTGGTCCATGTAGATCACGAAGAGCAGAGGGCAGAGAATGCAGCCCTGCCTAACCCCCGATGTTACTGGAAACCAGTCAGATGTTCCACTGGCGGTGCGGACTGCGCTCCTGCTGGTGGCGTACATGGCTGGGATGTTGTCTAGTTGTGCCCCTTGACGTCGTACTGCTCGAGGACCTTCCACAGCTTGTCTCTGTTGATCGAAGGCTTTTTCCTGATCCACGAATACGAGATGGAGATCGTGGTCGTTTTCCATCGCCTTCTCAGACAGTTGTCGGAGTGCAAAGATCGCATCGGTGCACCCTCTTCCCTTTCTGAAGCCGAACTGGGCGTCACTGAGGAGATGTTCTGTTTTCGCTCGAGTGCGCTGCTCCAGAATCTTTGCATACATTTTCCCCACGTGGCTGAGTAGTGATATTCCTCTGCAGGTGCTGCAGTCTTTCGTGCTGCCCTTCTTCTTCCATATTGGCACCACTACTGCATTTTGCCAGTCTTCTGGTACTTCTCTCTCTGCCCTTCTTCTTCCATATTGGCACCACTACTGCATTTTGCCAGTCTTCTGGTACTTTTCTCTCTGCCCTTCTTCCATATTGGCACCACTACTGCATTTTGCCAGTCTTCTGGTACTTCTCTCTCTGCCCTTCTTCTTCCATATTGGCACCACTACTGCATTTTGCCAGCCTTCTGGTACTTCTCTCTCTGCCCTTCTTCTTCCATATTGGCACCACTACTGCATTTTGCCAGTCTTCTGGTACTTCTCTCTCTGCCCTTCTTCTTCCATATTGGCACCACTACTGCATTTTGCCAGTCTTCTGGTACTTCTCTCTGCCCTTCTTCCATATTGGCACCACTACTGCATTTTGCCAGTCTTCTGGTACTTCTCTCTCTGCCCTTCTTCTATATTGGCACCACTACTGCATTTTGCCAGTCTTCTGGTACTTTCTCTCTCTGCCCTTCTACTTCCATACTGGAACCACTACTGCATTTTGCCAGCCTTCTGGTACTTCTCTCTCTGCCCTTCTTCTTCCATATTGGCACCACTACTGCATTTTGCCAGCCTTCTGGTACTTCTCTCTCTGCCCTTCTTCTTCCATATTGGCACCACTACTGCATTTTGCCAGTCTTCTGGTACTTCTCTCTCTGCCCTTCTACTTCCATACTGGAACCACTACTGCATTTTGCCAGTCTTCTGGTACTTCTCTCTCTGCCCTTCTACTTCCATATTGGCACCACTACTGCATTTTGCCAGTCTTCTGGTACTTCTCTCTCTGCCCGTCTTCTTCCATATTGGCACCACTACTGCATTTTGCCAGTCTTCTGGTACTTCTCTCTCTGTCCTTCTTCTTCCATATTGGCACCACTACTGCATTTTGCCAGTCTTCTGGTACTTCTCTCTCTGCCCGTCTTCTTCCATATTGGCACCACTACTGCATTTTGCCAGTCTTCTGGTACTTCTCTCTCTGCCCGTCTTCTTCCATATTGGCACCACTACTGCATTTTGTCAGTCTTCTGGTACTTCGCTCTCCTCCCAAGCTTTCTGAGAGATGGTAGTGAGCACTGTATTCCGGTCTGACCGCAGGCAAGGATGGCTTCAGTTGTAATGCCATGTCTCCTGCTGTCTTGCCTTTAGGACTGGTCCTCACTGCTTTTCTCGCTTCACTCTCCAGAATGGCAGGTTCCCAGTGGTCTGGGTGGCTGGGGGTGAACCGGGACTGTGTGTCTTGTGCCTGTACTCCTAATGGGTTCAGTAGGTCTTTGAAATAGTCTTCCCATCTCTTCATTATCTTTTCTTCTTCATGCAGAGCTTCTCCGTTTGCATCATTGATGACAGTGGTTGGGTCGAGAGGTTCGTCTCTCACTCTCATCGCCTTTACACTTATGCCTTGCCTAAATCTGGCAAAGACAGTACGAAAGTTAATGATAGTTATGTCTGAAATGGACTTTTCTGGTTGCAACAATGACTTAAAACAGCGATATGAATAGAATGGAATAGAATATGTTTTTTATAACCAAGTGTACCGGGGTCACAAGGAATATTGGGGGGGGCGGGGGGGGGGGTTGATAGTACCTAACAATGCACGAACATAAATCGAAAATAATACACACAGATACAGTAGAAATTAGGATACATATAAGTGCATATCAATATAAAAACTTGTGCATACTCACACATGCACGCACTGCACACACACACACACACACACACACACACACACACACACACAGAGTGAGACAGTGAGAGAAGGAGAGAGCGAGAGAGAGAGAGAGAGAGAGAGAGAGTATTGATTTCTTCCAGTTAACAATATCTTAAAACAGATCCCTCAAAATCTATTTTCATGACTGTGCACCCGGAGCCAGATCAATGATAAGAAACGTTCCTGTTCAACGTGTTGTCTTCAGTGGACATCGTTCTACTTTCGGTTTGGTTGTTCCTCTTGCCCTTTCCTGATCACGATGTTTGGATCCACATTTTCATGTTTTTCAAGTTCACCTGTAATCTCCTCTGTTTCTTGGGTGTTTTTTTTCAAGAAAAGAACAAAACGTTCGTTTCTGATTCCAGTTTCAAGTAGACTTCATTCCGTGTGTGTTATTAAGAGAGAGAGAGACAGAGAGAGAGAGAGACAGAGAGACAGAGTGACAGACAGACAGAGACAGACAGAGACAGACAGACAGACAGAGACAGACAGACAGACAGACAGAGACAGACAGACAGACAGAAACTGAGCGTCAAGTCATTCAGATGAGATGGTAAACCAAGGCAAGGCAAGGCAAGGCAAGGCAGGGCAAGGCAAGGCAAGGCAGGGCAAGGCAAGGCAGGGCAAGGCAAGGCAGGGCAAGGCAAGGCAGGGCAGGGCAAGGCAAGGCAAGGCAAGGCAGGGCAGGGCAGGGCAAGGCAAGGCAAGGCAAGGCAAGGCAAGGCAAGGCAAGGCAAGGCAAGGCAAGGCAGAGCAAGGCAGGGCAGGGCAAGGCAAGGCAGGGCAAGGCAAGGCAGGGCAAGGAAAGGCAGGGCAAGGCAAGGCAAGGCAGGGCAAGGCAAGGCAGGGCAAGGCAAGGCAAGGCAAGGCAAGGCAGGGCAAGGCAAGGCAAGGCAAGGCAAGGCAGGGCAAGGCAGGGCAGGGCAAGGCAAGGCAGGGCAAGGCAAGGCAGGGCAAGGCAAGGCAAGGCAGGGCAAGGCAAGGCAAGGCAAGGCATGGCAAGGCAGGGCAAGGCAAGGCAGGGCAAGGCAAGGCAAGGCAGGGCAAGGCAAGGCAAGGCAGGGCAGGGCAAGGCAGGGCAAGGAGTTTATTCCGTGTGGCCCCTGGGGGCATTGAAAGATTACATACGTTCACCATCTACACACATCCAATGAATACAAAAAGAGTGATGTCAAAAACAAGGAGTAGGCTCATTCGTTCAATCACTTGATATACACATTGTCAAGTACGATTTCACTTATAATACAAACAAACATAAAAAAAGCAAAAAAATCAATTGGAAAAAAAAAAGCGTATCAACAGACAAGACGTTAATAAAGAGAGCTGCGAAAAGCAGAAACCAAGGATTTAAGTTTTAACAGTATTCTTTGTTGTTTTTTTCATAAAATAATTGGTGGAATTTGATGTCCCATGTGCAGCATGTACTTGGCGCACTGAAAAAGAACCCATGGCAACGTGAGTGCTGTCCTCTGGCGAAATTCAGAAGAAGAAACCCACTCTGATAGGTACAGTACACAGTCATGTTATTTTGGGGTCCTTCAGAGAGGAAGATGACCACGACATCAGTGTCAGCTGGAGGCTCTGTGACTGTGGATCGGGGGTGACTGGAGAGGCCAGTCCAGGCCCGGAAAGCTCGTCCACATGCGGGACACACGTGGGTTGACGCTGCAGTGGGAGTGGAGGCAGCTCGTGCCTTGCGCGCGGCGGGTTTCCTCTGTCCTTCCTTCCTTCCTTCCTTCCTTCCTTCCTTCCTCCCTTCCTTCCTTCTTTCCTTCCTTCCTTCTTTCCTCCCTCTCTCCCCCCCTTCCTCCTTCCTTCCCTCACCCCCCTCCCTCCCTGTATTTGCTGCCATCCTTCCCGTCTTTCGTGATGTATGTATGTATGTCCGTCTGCCTGTCAATCTATGTATGTATGAACACGTCGTTTAGTCAAACTGTCTTTTTAGTCCTTTAGTGTCTGTACACTCTCCAACATGTCTTTCTGTCTCTCTCTCTCTCTCAGTCTCTCTCCCCCTCTCCCCCCATCTCTCACACAGACACAGTCACGCACAGCCACACACACACACACACACACACACACACACACAGAGAAGCCTCCCCCCCCCTCCCCCCTAACCTTAAAAACGACAACAAAAAAACGAAAACAAAACAACAACATAAAAAGAACCCGCTCATTTTCCGAGTGCGTGTGTTGTTGCCAAGCAACTGCGCGAGTGGCTGTGAAACTGACGAATGACGAGCAGCCCTGAAGCCCCGCCCACCGAGTGACGGACAGGCCATAAAAGAGAGCCGTGTGCAGCGTTCGTCCTTTGAAGAGAAAAGTGAGAACGGCAGAAGTGAAAGACCAAGACAGGTGTCCAGTTGACAGCTCCCAGCTTGCCACACCTTGCTGCACAACCGTCACTGGTCAGGTTAGTGATGCCCCTGGTCATCATCAATCAGCATCGTCATCATCATCATAACAATAAAAACACTAATGATATTAATAACAATATTAGTAATGATAACATCAAGAAGAAGAAGAGGATTTATTTTTATACAGCGGTATGATGCAAACAGAAGCAAGCTGTGTTTTCTTCAGTTTAATTAAAGTTTATTCACATGTTGTAATTTTGGACGAAAACAACAACAAAGGAACGAGAACCAAGAACAAAGGTAACCGTGAACTGAATCAAGTCAAATGTCCAGCTGGATGTGCTTTAACTGTGAACTGAATCAAGTCAAATGTCCAGCTGGATGTGCTTTAACTGTGAACTGAATCAAGTCAAATGTCCAGCTGGATGTGCTTTAACTGAACTGAATCAAGTCAAATGTCCGGCTGGATGTGCTTTAACTGTGAACTGAATCAAGTCAAATGTCCGCCTGGATGTGCTTCATAATTTTAATTAATTTTCTAAAACGAATCGAGGAAGCACATCTGCTGAAGCAGGTAGGTGTATTAGATTTTTTGAAGTGATAAAAAGCGCAATCATTGATATTCTAAAAGCACACAGTAATCTGTCTGGATGCACCAACTGTTACACTCCAACACACGAAGACAAAAAGCTTAGTAGTGAGCCAGGCCAGAATGAGCACTGTTCAAATCATCATTGGAATGAAGTCCTGTGAAAGTCGGGAGCATGTTGGTTTTACACAAGAAAATCTCTTCAGGGTGACGGACTTAATAAAACAATAATTTTGACTTTATCTCATTTTTTGCATTTATTTCATGGAATTTGATTTGATTTGATTTAGCGTTCCATTCTGATTTTTTTTTTTTTTTAGGTAGTTACGTTTTAAAATCTAATGTTTATTTCATTTCATTTCATTAATATTTATTATCATTAGTCAAGGGAAACCAGTCTCGTTGAGAAGCACATTTGTGTTGGTCCCTTCACACTGTGAACTGTATTGTAGCCAGTCAACAGTCTGTTTAGTCTGACCAGTCAACGGACTGTTTAGTCTGACCAGTCAGCGGACTGTATATATATATATATATATATATATATATATATATATATATATATATATATATATATATATATATATATATATATATATATATATATATATATATATATATACACACACACACAGAGTGGATTTCCTTGACATAATTTTGCCAGAGGGCAAGTCTTTCGCTGCCATAAACTTCAGCGCGCCAAGTGCGTGCTGCACACAGAAGCTCGGTTCATCGTCTCATCCGACTTGCTGCACGCTCAGTTCATTTTTCAGTCAAACTCGGGAGAAAGGTCGACAGTGGGATTGGAACCCACACCCTCCTGGACTGTGTATTGGCAGCTGGGCGAGATGACCATTGTGCCACCTTCCTCATGTGCCAGGGACGTGGTGGTCCATTAGTCAACCCTATGGTCCCTTGAAGGTCTTCGTCTCACGTTAATTCTGTTCGTTTTAACCTCTTTGAAAGTCTGCCCGAAACACTATCATGTCCACGAAATGTGGAAATCACTACAACAGATTTTTAATAAAAAGTTATCCGTCACTATTTAAGTACACTTTTGTTATCTGACTGTCAACATGTCACACTGTCAACATGTTACACTCAGTGTAAGGACAGGGGACAGTTCAGCACAAGATCAGGTGATCACACTCAGTGTAAAGACAGGGGACAGTTCAGCACAAGATCAGGTGATCACACTCAGTGTAAGGACAGGGGACAGTTCAGCACAAGATGAGGTGATCACACTCAGTGTAAGGACAGGGGACAGTTCAGCACAAGATCAGGTGATCACACTCAGTGTAAAGACAGGGGACAGTTCAGCACCAGATCAGGTGATCACACTCAGTGTAAAGACAGGGGACAGTTCAGCACAAGATGAGGTGATCACACTCAGTGTAAAGACAGGGGACAGTTCAGCACAAGATGAGGTGATCACACTCAGTGTAAAGACAGGGGACAGTTCAGCACAAGATGAGGTGATCACACTCAATTTAAGGACAGGGGACAGTTCAGCACAAGATGAGGTGATCACACTCAATATAAAGACCGGGGACAGTTCAGCACAAGATCAGGTGATCACACTCAGTGTTAGGACGGGACAGTTCAGCTCAAGATCAGTTGATGGTCAAGGTGATTTGATTCCCAACAATTTATAACACCAATCGCTGAGGACATCTACCACCATGTGTTGGGTAGCTGTTGTGGTTTCTGTTACTGGTAGTATGACTGATGACCATCATGTTGGGTAGCTGTTGTGGTTTCTGTTACTGGTAGTATGACTGATGACCATCATGTGTTGGGTAGCTGATGTGGTTTCTGTTACTGGTAGTATGACTGATGACCATCATGTTGGGTAGCTGTTGTGGTTTCTGTTACTGGTAGCATGACTGATGACCACAACGTGTTGGGTAGCTGTTGTGGTTTCTGTTACTGGTAGCATGACTGATGACCACAATGTTGGGTAACTGATGTGGTTTCTGTTACTGGTAGTATGACTGATGACCATCATGTTGGGTAGCTGTTGTGGTTTCTGTTACTGGTAGTATGACTGATGACCATCATGTTGGGTAGCTGTTGTGGTTTCTGTTACTGGTAGTATGACTGATGACCACAATGTGTTGGGTAGCTGATGTGGTTTCTGTTACTGGTAGTATGACTGATGACCACAATGTGTTGGGTAGCTGATGTGGTTTCTGTTACTGGTAGTATGACTGATGACCACAACGTGTTGGGTAGCTGTTGTGGTTTCTGTTACTGGTAGTATGACTGATGACCATCATGTTGGGTAGCTGTTGTGGTTTCTGTTACTGGTAGTATGACTGATGACCACAATGTGTTGGGTAGCTGATGTGGTTTCTGTTACTGGTAGCATGACTGATGACCATCATGTGTTGGGTAGCTGTTGTGGTTTCTGTTACTGGTAGTATGACTGATGACCACAATGTTGGGTAGCTGTTGTGGTTTCTGTTACTGGTAGTATGACTGATGACCACAATGTGTTGGGTAGCTGTTGTGGTTTCTGTTACTGGTAGTATGACTGATGACCACAATGTGTTGGGTAGCTGTTGTGGTTTCTGTTACTGGTAGTATGACTGATGACCACAATGTGTTGGGTAGCTGTTGTGGTTTCTGTTACTGGTAGTATGACTGATGACCACAATGTGTTGGGTAGCTGTTGTGGTTTCTGTTACTGGTAGTATGACTGATGACCACAATGTGTTGGGTAGCTGTTGTGGTTTCTGTTACTGGTAGTATGACTGATGACCACAATGTGTTGGGTAGCTGTTGTGGTTTCTGTTACTGGTAGTATGACTGATGACCACAATGTTGGGTAGCTGTTGTGGTTTCTGTTACTGGTAGTATGACTGATGACCACAATGTGTTGGGTAGCTGTTGTGGTTTCTGTTACTGGTAGTATGACTGATGACCACAATGTGTTGGGTAGCTGATGTGGTTTCTGTTACTGGTAGTATGACTGATGACCACAATGTGTTGGGTAGCTGTTGTGGTTTCTGTTACTGGTAGTATGACTGATGACCATCATGTTGGGTAGCTGTTGTGGTTTCTGTTACTGGTAGTATGACTGATGACCACAACGTGTTGGGTAGCTGTTGTGGTTTCTGTTACTGGTAGTATGACTGATGACCATCATGTTGGGTAGCTGTTGTGGTTTCTGTTACTGGTAGTATGACTGATGACCACAACGTGTTGGGTAGCTGTACAGCAGAATACAGTACAACACAGCACAACACAGTACAGCAGAATACAGTACAACACAACACAGTACAGCAGAATACAGTACAACACAACACAACACAGTACAGCAGAATACAGTACAACACAACACAGTACAGCAGAATACAGTACAACACAACACAGTACAGCAGAATACAGCACAACACAGTACAGCAGAATACAGTACAACACAACACAGTACAGCAGAACACAGTACAACACAACACAGTACAGCAGAATACAGTACAACACAACACAGTACAGCAGAATACAGTACAACACAACACAGTACAGCAGAATACAGTACAACACAACACAACACAGTACAGCAGAATACAGTACAACACAACACAGTACAGTACAGCAGAATACAGTACAACACAACACAGTACAGTACAGCAGAATACAGTACAACACAACACAACACAACACAACACAGTACAGCAGAATACAGTACAACACAACACAGTACAGCAGAACACAGTACAACACAACACAGTACAGCAGAATACAATACAACACAGTACAGTACAGTACAGCAGAATACAGTACAACACAACACAACACAACACAGTACAGCAGAATACAGTACAACACAGTACAGTACAGTACAGCAGAATACAGTACAACACAACACAACACAACACAACACAGTACAGCAGAATACAGTACAACACAACACAACACAACACAGTACAGCAGAACACAGTACAACACAACACAGTACAGTACAGCAGAATACAGTACAACACAACACAGTACAGTACAGCAGAATACAGTACAACACAACACAGTACAGCAGAATACAGTACAACACAACACAGTACAGCAGAATACAGTACAACACAACACAGTACAGTACAGCAGAATACAGTACAACACAACACAGTACAGCAGAATACAGTACAACACAACACAACACAACACAGTACAGCAGAATACAGTACAACACAACACAACACAACACAACACAGTACAACACAACACAACACAACACAACACAGTACAACACAACACAACACGACACAGTACAGCAGAACACAGTACAACACAACACAGTACAGTACAGCAGAATACAGTACAACACAACACAGAACAGTACAGCAGAACACAGTACAACACAACACAGTACAGCAGAATACAGTACAACACAACACAGAACAGTACAGCAGAATACAGTACAACACAACACAGTACAGTACAGCAGAATACAGTACAACACAACACAACACAACACAACACAACACAGTACAGCAGAATACAGTACAACACAACACAGTACAGTACAGCAGAATACAGTACAACACAACACAGTACAGCAGAATACAGTACAACACAACACAGTACAGTACAGCAGAATACAGTACAACACAACACAACACAACACAACACAGTACAGCAGAATACAGTACAACACAACACAACACAACACAACACAGTACAGCAGAACACAGTACAACACAGTACAGTACAGCAGAATACAGTACAACACAGAACAGTACAGCAGAATACAGTACAACACAACACAGAACAGTACAGCAGAATACAGTACAACACAACACAGAACAGTACAGCAGAATACAGTACAACACAACACAGTACAGCAGAACACAGTACAACACAACACAGTACAGCAGAATACAGTACAGCACAACACAGTACAGCAGAACACAGTACAACACAACACAGTACAGTACAGCAGAACACAGTACAACACAACACAACACAGTACAGCAGAATACAGTACAACACAACACAACACAGTACAGCAGAACACAGTACAACACAACACAGTACAGCAGAATACAGTACAACACAACACAGTACAGTACAGCAGAATACAGTACAACACAACACAGTACAGCAGAATACAGTACAACACAACACAACACAGTACAGCAGAACACAGTACAACACAACACAACACAACACAGTACAGCAGAACACAGTACAACACAACACAACACAGTACAGCAGAACACAGTACAACACAACACAACACAGTACAGCAGAATACAGTACAACACAACACAACACAGTACAGCAGAACACAGTACAACACAACACAACACAGTACAGCAGAACACAGTACAACACAACACAACACAGTACAGCAGAATACAGTACAACACAACACAACACAGTACAGCAGAACACAGTACAACACAACACAACACAGTACAGCAGAACACAGTACAACACAACACAGTACAGCAGAATACAGTACAACACAACACAGTACAGCAGAATACAGTACAACACAACACAACACAGTACAGCAGAATACAGTACAACACAACACAGTACAGTACAGCAGAATACAGTACAACACAACACAGTACAGCAGAATACAGTACAACACAACACAGTACAGCAGAATACAGTACAACACAACACAGTACAGCAGAATACAGTACAACACAACACAGTACAGCAGAATACAGTACAACACAACACAGTACAGTACAGCAGAATACAGTACAGCAGAACACAGTACAGCAGAACACAATGCGACACGAGGCAGCCCTGTCATTTCTGATCTTTTCTCTCTTTCTCTTTCAGCACTTGTTTCGCTCATATCTTTTTGCTAACCCCTCTTCTCTCTCTCTGCCTGCCTTCCTGTCTCTCTCTCGGCTCTCTCCCTGTCTTTTCTCGCGTTCCCAGCATGCATCGTCTCTCTGGGCCAGGTTGTCATCGGTTGTGAAGAACGTGAAGGAGCGTTGAGTCGGCAGTGATCAAGTCTGATGAAACTTTCTGTCTCTCTGTCCCTGTCTCCTCTCTGTCTCACTCTGTCTGTCTGTCTGTCTGTCTCTCTGTCTTCCTGTCTCTTTCTCTGTCTCTATCTTCATTTGTTTCTTTTTCTGTCTGTCTCTCTGTTTGTTTGTCTGTCTGTCTCTGTCCCACTCTGCCTCTCTTCTCGCGTCTCGATTCCATTACCAGAAATTTACCGTGGTCCATTTTGATAATAATAATAATAATAATAATAATAATGACAATAACAGATTGGGATGAATGGAAAGCTCTATAAATGTGTGAAGAGCATGTTGTTAAAACAAGAATAAGATGTGGCGATGAACTTACTGTATGTATTAACTGTACAGTAGGAGTACAGCAGGGAGGCGTCTGTAGCCCTGCATTGTTTTCATTGTTCATAAACGATTCAGCATTGATGTAATAGACCGAGGGAGACACAGTGCGAGATTTGCTGTGGACTTCATAGAATTATTCATTTCACTGCTGGTTCATGGTGTAGGCTGTGGACTTCATGGAATTATTCATTTCACTGCTGGTTCATGGTGTAGGCTGTAGACTTCATGGAATTATTCATTTCACTGCTGGCTGATGGTATAGGCTGTGGACTTCATGGAATTATTCATGTCACTGCTGGTTCATGGTGTAGGCTGTGGACTTCATGGAATTATTCATGTCACTGCTGGTTCATGGTATAGGCTGTGGACTTCATGGAATTATTCATTTCACTGCTGGTTCATGGTATAGGCTGTGGACTTCATGGAATCATTCATTTCACTGCTGGCTGATGCTATAGGCTGTGGACTTCATGGAATTATTCATTTCACCGCTGGTTCATGTAGTTTTGTTCTCAGATGCAGCTACCAGTATGCAGACGCAACTAGATGATTTGAAAAATTCAGCAAATAAATTGCAGTTACAGATTATCATCGACAATTGCAGCATAAGCGTCTTCAGGAAGGGAGGTTGTTTAGCTTGGAGGAAAATGGGTACAAGATGGTATTGTGATGTCTGTTGCGAATGCTTATAACTATCTTGGGGATATATTTTCTCACCTGTTAATTTTGTGGATTTCTTTTCAAAATCAGGAGGAAGGTGGCAGAATGGTCAGGACGCCCATGTGGCCAAACAGAGAATTCGTGAGGGTCGGGATTCGAATCCTGCTTCCACCCTTTGTCCCCAGTTCGGAAAATCAAAGTGAGGTCTGGTCCTTGGGATGAGACGATGATCCGAGATGCTGCGTGCAGCACGCACTGGTACACTGTCTGTCTTTCTGCCTGTCAGTCCGTCCTTCTGTCTTTCTTTCTATTTTCCTGCCTGTTTTTATTTTTCTCTTTTTCTCTTTCCTTCTATCTTTCTTTCTGTCGTTTTTCAATCTATTTTTCTTTCTGTCTTTCTTTCTGTCGTTATTCAATCTTTCTATTTTTCTTTCTATCTTTCTTTCTGTCGTTATTCAATCTTTCTATTTTTCTTTCTATCTTTCTTTCTGTCGTTATTCAATTTTTTTGTCTATCTTTCTATCTGTCTTTCTTTCTATCGTTTTTCAATCTTTCTGTCTTTCTATCTTTCTTGTTTCGTTTTTCAATCTTTCTTTCTATCTTTCTATCTATCTTTCTTTCTGTCGTTTTTCAATCTTTCTATCTTTATTTCTTTCTGTCTTTTTTCAATCTTTTTATCATTCTTTTTGTCGATTTTCAGTCTTTCTATATTTCTGTCGTTTTTCAATCTCTCTATCTTTCTGTCTTTCTTTCTGTCGTTTTTCAATCTTTCTGTCTTTCTTTCTGTCGTTTTTCAATCTTTCTGTCTTTCTTTCTATCTTTATTTCTGTTGTTTTTCAATCTTTCTATCTTTCTGTCGTTTTTCAATCTTTCTATCATTCTTTCTGTCGTATTTCAATCTTTCTTTCTATCTTTCTTTCTGTCGTATTTCAATCTTTCTGTCTATCTTTCTTTCTATCTTTCTTTCTGTCGTATTTCAATCTTTCTATCTTTCTTTCTATATGTCGTTTTTCAATCTTTCTTTCTATCTTTCTTTCTGTCGTTTTCCAATCTTTCTTTCTATCTTTCTTTCTGTCGTTTTCCAATCTTTCTTTCTATCTTTCTATCTTTATTTCTGTCGTTTTTCAATCTTTCTTTCTATCTTTCTTTCTGTCGTATTTCAATCTTTCTTTCTATCTTTCTTTCTGTCGTATTTCAATCTTTCTTTCTATCTTTCTTTCTGTCGTTTTCCAATCTTTCTTTCTATCTTTCTATCTTTATTTCTGTCGTTTTTCAATCTTTCTTTCTATCTTTCTTTCTGTCGTATTTCAATCTTTCTTTCTATCTTTCTTTCTGTCGTTTTCCAATCTTTCTTTCTATCTTTATTTCTGTCGTTTTTCAATCTTTCTTTCTATCTTTCTATCTTTATTTCTGTCGTTTTTCAATCTTTCTTTCTATCTTTCTATCTGTCGTTTTTCAATTTTCCTTTCTATCATTCTTTTTGTCGTTTTTAAATCTTTGTCTTTCTTTCTATCATTCTTTTTGTCGTTTTTCGATCTTTCTATCTATCTGTCGTTTTTAAATCTTTCTATCATTCTTTCTGTCGTTTTTCAGTCTATCTTTCTGTCTGTTGTATTTCAATCTGTCTATCTTTCTTTCTGTCGTTTTTCAATCTCTCTTTCTATCTGTCGTTTTTCAGTCTTTCTGTCTTTCTTTCTGTCTATCTATCTTTCTTTCTGTTGTTTTTCAATCTTTATTTCTATCTTTCTATCCTTCTTTCTGTCGTTTCTCAATCTTTGTCTTTCTATCTTTCTTTCTGTCGTTTTTCAGTCTCTCTTTCTATCTTTATTTCTGTCGTTTTTCAATCTTTCTATCTTTCTTTCTGTCTTTCTCTCTGTCGTTTTTCAATCTTTCTATCTTTCTTTCTATCTATCTTTCTTTCTTTCTGTCTTTCTTTCTGTCGTTTTTCAATCTTTCTTTCTATCTTTCTTTCTGTCTTTCTGTCGTTTTTCAATCTTTGTCTGTCTTTCTATCTGTCTTTCTGTCGTTTTTCAATCTTTCTGTCTGCTTTCAATTTTTCGTTCTGTCTTTCTTTCCATCGTTTTTTCTTTCTTTCTTTCTGGCTTTCTTTTTCTTTTTTTTCCTTTTTGTCATTATTTCTATCTTTCTAGTTCCATTTTTCTGTGTTTCTTTTCATCCTTATTTCTATCCTCTCTTATTATCGTTCCTTCTGTGTGTGTGTGTGTGTGTGTGTGTGTGTGTGTGCGCGCGCTCGCGCGCAAAAAGATATAATTATGAAAATGAGACCATGCGGCCTGGCACAAATCCACACAACTCCAGATGGCACTGATGCTTGGTTTAAATATTTAGATTTTTCGGCGCTTTCTTCCTTTTGTGTGTGTGTTTTATTCCGCACGTAAGTTGTTTTCTAGTTTATTTGCAATTACAAGAGCTATTACGATGAGCACAGAAAACATACTGAGCAATGATGACTGAGCATAGGAAACATATTGAGCAATTATGACTGAGCACAGGAAACATACTGAGCGATGATGACTGAGCATAGGAAACATATTGAGCAATTATGACTGAGCACAGGAAACATACTGAGCGATGATGACTGAGCACAGGAAACACACTGAGCAATGATCATTGAGCAGCAATGATAGCTGGGCACAGGAAACACACTGAGCAATAATGACTGAGCAGCAATGATAGCTGGGCACAGGAAACACACTGAGCAATGATCATTGAGCAGCAATGATAGCTGGGCACAAGAAACATACTGAGCAATACTGACTGAGCACAGGAAACACACTGAGCAATGATCATTGAGCAGCAATGATAGCTGGGCACAGGAAACACACTGAGCAATGATCATTGAGCAGCAATGATAGCTGGGCACAGGAAACACACTGAGCAATAATGACTGAGCAGCAATGATAGCTGGGCACAGGAAACACACTGAGCAATGATCATTGAGCAGCAATGATAGCTGGGCACAGGAAACATACTGAGAAATAATGATTGAGCACAGGAAACACACTGAGCAATGATCATTGAGCAGCAATGATAGCTGGGCACAGGAAACACACTGAGCAATGATCATTGAGCAGCAATGATAGCTGAGCACAGGAAACACACTGAGCAATGATCATTGAGCAGCAATGATAGCTGGGCACAGGAAACATACTGAGCACGGGAAACATTTGACATTATTGAGCAATGACCGAGCACAGAAACACACACTGAGCACAGACAACAGCACGGTTGAGGCCGGAGGAAGAAGTGTCGCCCATGACCGGACGGTGGGCAGTGGCGGGAATCGACCCCGCAACTCCCAGTCGTCAGCTGGCCTTCCCACCGGCCCCGCCCTCCCTCAGCGAGGCGCCGTGCTGCAGTCTGCTGCCCTCTAGCGGACTGACCGGTCCACGTAAAAAGAGGCGCCGTGCTGCAGTCTGCTGCCCTCTAGCGGACTGACCGGTCCACGTAAAAAGAGGCGCCGTGCTGCAGTCTGCTGGCCTCTAGCGGACTGACCGGTCCACGTAAAAAGAGGCGCCGTGCTGCAGTCTGTTGCCCTCTAGCGGACTGACCGGTCCACGTAAAAAGAGGCGCCGTGCTGCAGTCTGCTGCCCTCTAGCGGACTGACCGCTCCACGTAAAAAGAGGCGCCGTGCTGCAGTCTGTTGCCCTCTAGCGGACTGACCGGTCCACGTAAAAAGAGGCGCCGTGCTGCAGTCTGCTGCCCTCTAGCGGACTGACCGCTTCACGTAAAAAGATGACCGCTCCCCGATGGCCTCACTTCAAAGGGAATTGAAAATGACCGACAGAGGGCGCCACGGGAAAAACAGGGGCAGGGAATCCATTCTTGACTCCGGAGTGGTTGGACAATATGTGATGGCTGGTTGGGTTTGTAGGGTTTGTGCTTTTTTTTTCTCCCTGAATACAGAGAAATGGGGTTTTTCACACACACACACACACACACACACACACGAAGAAGCAAGGGGGTGGATAACTCTGACCAGCCTGTTGGCGACATGAAATATTCAGTCCCCTTCAAACCGATGGCAGCTTTGACAAGAGAAGCACAGCGGACAGCGAGGGACATTGAATCCCTGCTGACAGCTTCTGTCGTGTTCGGCAAGGGGAGGCCCCACCTCGCCTCGCGTCCATCCATGGCTGTCTCCACTGCCTGCTAATGGCACGTTCTGTCCGCTATGGCACACAACTGCCATGCCGTTACACCTGTGCCAAACACCTGGATGGCACACAACTGTCAGCAATGGCACAGAAGTGGAGTGGTGGCCAGGAGTTAACGTGTCCGCCGAGGAAGCGAGAAAATCTGAGTGCACTGGTTCGAATCCCACAGTCGCCAGCATCTTCTCCCCCTAAAACCAGACCTTGAGTGGTGGTCTGGAGACTAGTCATTCAGACGAGACGATAAAACGAGGTCCGTGTGCAGCATGCACTTAGCGCACGTACAAGAACCCACGGCAACAAAAGGATTGTCCCTGGCAAAAATCTGTAGAAAAAAAATCCACTTGGATCGGTAAGCAAACAGAATTGAAAGCAGAAAGATACACAAAAAGGAGTGACGCTCCCTGTGTTGTGACAAAATGAGTAATACAATACAATACAATACAGTACAATACAATACAATCAGTCGTGGAAAGGCTGTTAATTACAAGAAAGAAACATTTAAGAACTACCTCGCGGACAGTGAGCCCGAAAACCACAAAGAAATGAAGAAAGCAAACACTGAAAGTGATATGACACTAGCCCAAGCTAAAAATGATTATTGGTCATCGTTTTGTTCACAAGAAATTTCAGATCATAAAGACTTAAATAAAGTTTGGACAAAAATGAAAGAAATGAAAAATCGAATCAAGTTACCAAGTTGCCCAATATCAAACGACTCACAAAACAAGTTTCTATCAGATAAGGAAAAGGCAGAAATCTTTGTTGAAATGTTTGCGCAAAATAGTAAAAACGAGTGTAAGACACACAGAGACACAGAAGAAAACAGTCCTTTATACAGTGATCCGACTCCGCAGAATGACTTGTGGTTTAATTCTCCTATTGCATATGAAGAGCTACAAACCGCAACAGCTTCCCTTAGCAATAAAAAAAAAGTTCCGTTGGCATCGATGCAATATCAAATGAGATGATAAAAAACATCCCAGAAAAATGTATCATTTTCCTTCACAAAATATATCAGACATGTTGGGTATCTGGAAGTGTACCACAGATATGGAAAAGATCGATAATGGTACCAGTTCTAAAAGCAGGAAAACCTAAACGTAATAAAAAAAAATAGTATAGGCCTATTGCTTTGACCTTGCATGTCAGTAAACTAATGGGAAAAAAATAGTCCTGCTGAGAATAATAACTTACTGTGAAAAATACAATATCATTCCAGTGAATCAGGCGGGTTTTAGAAAAGGAAGATTAACAGTCGAACACCTAGTAAAAATTACAACTCAAATAAAACGTCAGTTTGCCCCCAGAAAAAGTGTCTTGGCAACGTTTTTTGATGTTAAAAAAGCCTACGATCAGGTTTGGCACAAACGTCTGCTATACAAACTGAAATCAGTCGAAATATCTGGTAATCTCTATGGGTATGTAAAAAGCTTTTCATCTAATAGAACTATCCAAGCAAGGGTGGGAACACATTATTCTTTGCCACATAAACTTGACATGGGAATTCCACAGGGCTCAGTTATAGCCCCTATACTTTTTAATATTCTTATTCAGGATCTCCCAAAGGTATTGTCAAATCGTGTAGTTATAGTACAGTATGCTGATGACATTTGTATGTGGATGGGTGTCACTCTAAAAAAGTCAACCCCACAAAGAGCACAGAAATTACATACGGCATTTGTATCAATCTGATCTTGACAACCTTGGTAACTACATGTTTGAAAATGGTCTAGCCTTGTCGACAGAAAAAAAACATGTATGATGTTGTTTAATTCAGGTGGTAACCTATCTAGCATGCCAGTTTTTAAATTACTTGGTGACGTCATTGATTATGAACAGGTGGTGAAGTTTTCAGGTGTTTATCTTACTTCAAAACTGGCATGGAACATTCACTTTGATTGTGATGGAGTCTCCCGTCTGACCGACGGATGAGTAAGCAGGCAGGCTTATCTGTCGGTGTGTGTCCTCATATGGGAGAAGAGGCCGATTCTGGATGCGCAGCACTTCCCACAGGTGTTGCAAGGGAAAACGTCTCCACAAGTTGAGCCCTGCTTCCTTCGCTCACGCTTCTCCTTAATGGCCAGCGTTCTCTTGTTTTCAAACCAGTTTTAGGCCACTAGAACACAGCATCCTCCAGCAAGAGCGGTCAAAGGCATCAGTTTCCCAGGAAGCGATGTCTATGTCACAGGCTTTGAGGTAAGTCTTCAAGGTGTCCTTGAAGCGCTTGCAGGGACTTCCGAGTTCACGGTGGCCTTCCTTCAGCTGGCCATACAAAAGCATCTTCGGGATCCTGCTGTCTGTCATGCGGACAACGTGTCCTATCCAGCGTAGCTGGCACTAGATCAGCAGGCTTTCGATTACATCTTAACAAAGGAAGGAAAAGTATCAATCTAATGAAAATTCTAAGCCGCTTACCTTGGGGAATGGATACAAAAACATTGACCCATCTTTCCATGGCTCTTGTAAGATCTAAGTTAACGTATGCACAAGAAATACTTTTCAGTGCACCTAAATATCTATTACAAAAATTCAAAGTGTAGACTGTAAGGCTATCAAAATTGCCCTCGGAGTGCCCTTTCATGCATCCAACCAGGAAACGTACAAAACAGCGGGAATTCTTCCTTTAAATGAGCATCGTGAGTTAGCAACAGCAAAATTCGCTGTGAGATACACTTCTGTGACAAAAAATTCATTGCTGATGAACTGGCAGTGAGATCTGACATTGATTTTCCTGAAAGAACTAAAGCTATTTCATCACAAGAAACAGTTGCAACTTACGTTTCAAATCTATTAAAAGAATCTGGTGTTAACATGAACGAGTTAGCTGTAAAACCATCTTATACTCCTATTCCTTTTTGGGAAATGTTGAAAGCGGATTTTGACATCGCTTATTCTGAAACAAAAAAGGAAGAAAGCATCAATATCACGACGAGTACTGCCAGAATACACATAGCAGAAAAATACCAGAATCATCTCCATATATTTACAGATGGATCCGTTCTTGAATACAAAAATGCTTGCGCGGCTTTTTCTATTCCCGCTTTTAAAGTTGAAAAATCTTACTTTATTGGGAAGAATCTTTCCATTTTTACGGCTGAACTTGTTGTTTATATACAAGCTTTGAGCTACTTGGTGAGCCATCAAATAGTTTTCTTGAAAACAGCATATTTTGTAGATTCCAAATCAGTACTTTATGCTCTAGAATCATTTAGCCTTGAAACAAGACCTGCCTTAGTTATTGAGGCAAATCATTTGGTACATTGTTTGAGGATTAAAGGTACTGATGTCAGTTTTTGACTTAGTTATTGAGGCAAATCATTTGGTACATTGTTTGAGGATTAAAGGTACTGATGTCAGTTTTTTACTTAGTTATTGAGGCAAATCATTTGGTACATTGTTTGAGGATTAAAGGTACTGATGTCAGTTTTTGATGTCAGTTTCATGTGGGCATTCGTGGCAATGAAACTACTGAAAAAGCAGCTAAAAGAGGAGCACAAGATTCAGAAAAATCGACAAAAATAATTGTCCGACTTTCCGTGAAAGAAGCATACACTATGTTAGAAAAATCAGCATGGGTCGATTACATAAACGACGGAAGGCAAAGTTTTCACAACAGAAAGGGACACTATTCCCCGAACATATTATAAACGAAAAAATGACGATTTCATCAGCTAGCTTGCTATACAAGATTAATAACCTCTACTCTCTTCCGTATAAAACTTGACGCGCTGAAGACAAAATATTGTAAAAATGTTATATGCA